>NC_071999.2:5846774-6149577 GCF_028885655.2 Pongo abelii
AAATTGTGGCAGTAATCAATAGCTTACCAACCAAAAAGAGTCCAGGATCAGATGGGTTCACAGCCGAATTCTACCAGAGGTCCAAGGAGGAACTGGAACCATTACTTCAGAAACTATTCCAATCAATAGAAAAAGAGGGAATCCTTCCTAACTCATTTTATGAGGCCAGCATCATGCTGATACCAAAGCTGGGCAGAGACACAATCAAAAAAGAGAATTTTAGACCAATATCCTTGATGAATATTGATGCAAAAATCCTCAATAAATTACTGGCAAACCGAATCCAGCCGCACATCAGGCAGCTTATCCACCATGATCAAGTGGGCTTCATCCCTGGGATGCAAGTCTGGTTCAATATACGCAAATCAATAAATGTAATCCAGCATATAAACAGAACCAAAGTCAAAAACCACATGATTATCTCAATACGTGAAGAAAAGGACTTTGACAAAATTCAACAACCCTTCATGCTAAAAACTCTCAATAAATTAGGTATTGATGGGTCGTATCTCAAAATAATAAGAGCTATTTATGACAAACCCACAGCCAATATCATACTGAATGGGCAAAAACTGGAAGCATTCACTTTGAAAACTGGCACAAGACAGGGATGCCCTCTCTCACCACTTCTATTCAACATAGTGTTGGAAGTTCTGGCCAGGGCAATTAGGCAAGAGAAGGAAATCAAGGGTATTCAATTAGGAAAAAAGGAAGTCAAATTCTCCCTGTTTGCAGATGACGTGATAGTATATCTAGAAAACCCCATTGTCTCAGCCCAAAATCTCCTTAAGCTGATAAGCAACTTCAGCAAAGTCTCAGGATACAAAATCAATGCACAAAAATCACAAGCATTCTTATACATCAATAACAGACAAACAGAGAGCCAAATCATGAGTGAACTCCCATTCACAATTGCTTCAAAGAGAATAAAATACCTAGGAAACCAACTTACAAGGGATGTGAAGGACCTCTTCAAGGAGAAAACTACAAACCACTGCTCAAGGAAATAAAAGAGGAGACAAACAAATGGAAGAACATTCCATGCTCATGGGTAGGAAGAATCAATATCATGAAAATGGCCATCCTTCCCAAGGTAATTTACAGATTCAATGCCATCCCCATCAAGTTACCAATGACTTTCTTCACAGAATTGGAAAAAACTACTTTAAAGTTCATATGGAACCAAAAAAGAGCCCGCATCACCAAGTCAATCCTAAGCCAAAAGAACAAAGCTGGAGGCATCACGCTACCTGACTTCAAACTCTACTACAAGGCTACAGTAACCAAAACAGCATGGTACTGGTACCAAAACAGAGATCTAGATCAATGGAACAGAACAGAGCCGTCAGAAATAATGCCACCTATCTACAACTATCTGATCTTTGACAAACCTGACAAAAACAAGAAATGGAGAAAGGATTCCCTATTTGATAAATGGTGCTGGGAAAACTGGCTAGCCACATGTAGAAAGCTGAAACTGGATCCCGTCCTTACACCTTATACAAAAATCAACTCAAGATGGATTAAAGACTTAAACGTTAGACCTAAAACCATAAAAACCCTAGAAGAAAACCTAGGACATACCATTCAGGACATAGGCATGGGCAAGGACTTCATGTCTAAAACACCAAAAGCAATGGCAACAAAAGCCAAAATTGACAAATGGGATCTAATTAAACTAAAGAGCTTCTGCACAGCAAAGGAAACTACCATCAGAGTGAACAGGCAACCTACAAAATGGGAGAAAATTTTCGCAACCTACTCATTTGACAAAGGGCTAATATCCAGAATCTACAATGAACTCCAACAAATTTACAAGAAAACACCAAACAACCCCATCAAAAAGTGGGCGAAGGACATGAACAGACACTCCTCCAAAGAAGACATTTATGCAGCCAAAAAACACATGAAAAAATGCTCACCATCACTGGCCATCAGAGAAATGCAAATCAAAACCACAATGAGATACCATCTCACACCAGTTAGAATGGCAATCATTAAAAAGTCAGGAAACAACAGGTGCTGGAGAGGATGTGGAGAAATAGGAACACTTTTACACTGTTGGTGGGACTGTAAACTAGTTCAACCCTTGTGGAAGTCACTGTGGCGATTCCTCAGGGATCTAGAACTAGAAATTCCATTTGACCCAGCCATCCCATTACTGGGTATATACCCAAAGGACTATAAATCATGCTGCTATAAAGACACATGCACACGTATGTTTATTGCGGCATTATACACAATAGCAAAGACTTGGAACCAACCCAAATGTCCAACAATGATAGACTGGATTAAGAAAATGTGGCACATATACACCATGGAATACTAGGCAGCCATAAAAAATGATGAGTTCATATCCTTTGTAGGGACATGGATGAAATTGGAAATCATCGTTCTCAGTAAACTATCGCAGGAACAAAAAACCAAACACCACGTATTCTCACTCATAGGTGGGAATTGAACAAAGAGAAAACATGGATACAAGAAGGGGAACATCACACTTCGGGTACTGTTGTGGGGTGGGGGGAGGGGCGAGGGACAGCATTGGGAGATATACCTAATGCTAGATGACGAGTTGGTGGGTGCAGCGCACCAGCATGGCAGATGTATACACATGTAGCTTACCTGCACGTTGCGCACATGTACCATAGAGCCTCAAGTATAATAATAATAATAATAATAATAATAATAATAATAATGATAAAAAGAAAAAAAAATTAAAAAAAAAAGAAAGGGATAAATTCCTCGACACATACACTCTCCCATGACTAAACCAGGAAGAAGTTGAATCTCTGAATAGACTAATAACAGGAGCTGAAATTGTGGCAATAATCAATAGCTTACCAACCAAAAAGAGTCCAGGATCAGATGGGTTCACAGCCGAATTCTACCAGAGGTCCCAGGAGGAACTGGGACCATTACTTCAGAAACTCTTCCAATCAATAGAAAAAGAGGGAATCCTTCCTAACTCATTTTATGAGGCCAGCATCATGCTGATACCAAAGCTGCGCAGAGACACAATCAAAAAAGAGAATTTTAGACCAATATCCTTGATGAATATTGATGCAAAAATCCTCAATAAATTACTGGCAAACCGAATCCAGCCGCACATCAGACAGCTTATCCACCATGATCAAGTGGGCTTCATCTCTGGGATGCAAGTCTGGTTCAATATACGCAAATCAATAAATGTAATCCAGCATATTAACAGAACCAAAGTCAAAAACCACATGATTATCTCAATACGTGAAGAAAAGGACTTTGACAAAATTCAACAACCCTTCATGCTAAAAACTCTCAATAAATTAGGTATTGATGGGTCGTATCTCAAAATAATAAGAGCTATTTATGACAAACCCACAGCCAATATCATACTGAATGGGCAAAAACTGGAAGCATTCACTTTGAAAACTGGCACAAGACAGGGATGCCCTCTCTCACCACTTCTATTCAACATAGTGTTGGAAGTTCTGGCCAGGGCAATTAGGCAAGAGAAGGAAATCAAGGGTATTCAATTAGGAAAAAAGGAAGTCAAATTCTCCCTGTTCGCAGATGACGTGATAGTATATCTAGAAAACCCCATTGTCTCAGCCCAAAATCTCCTTAAGCTGATAAGCAACTTCAGCAAAGTCCCAGGATACAAAATCAATGCACAAACATCACAAGCATTCTTATACATCAATAACAGACAAACAGAGAGCCAAATCATGAGTGAACTCCCATTCACAATTGCTTCAAAGAGAATAAAATACCTAGGAATCCAACTTACAAGGGATGTGAAGGACCTCTTCAAGGAGAAAACTACAAACCACTGCTCAAGGAAATAAAAGAGGATACAAACAAATGGAAGAACATTCCATGCTCATGGGTAGGAAGAATCAATATCATGAAAATGGCCATCCTTCCCAAGGTAATTTACAGATTCAATGCCCTCCCCATCAACTTACCAATGACTTTCTGCACAGAATTGGAAAAAACTACTTTAAAGTTCATATGGAACCAAAAAAGAGCCCGCATCACCAAGTCAATCCTAAGCCAAAAGAACAAAGCTGGAGGCATCACGCTACCTGACTTCAAACTCTACTACAAGGCTACAGTAACCAAAACAGCATGGTACTGGTACCAAAAAAGAGATCTAGATCAATGGAACAGAACAGAGCCGTCAGAAATAATGCCACCTATCTACAACTATCTGATCTTTGACAAACCTGACAAAAACAAGAAATGGAGAAAGGATTCCCTATTTAATAAATGGTGCTGGGAAAACTGGCTAGCCACATGTAGAAAGCTGAAACTGGATCCCTTCCTTACACCTTATACAAAAATCAACTCAAGATGGATTAAAGACTTAAACGTTAGACCTAAAACCATAAAAACCCTAGAAGAAAACCTAGGCAATACCATTCAGGACATAGGCATGGGCAAGGACTTCATGTCTAAAACACCAAAAGCAATGGCAACAAAAGCCAAAATTGACAAATGGGATCTAATTAAACTAAAGAGCTTCTGCACAGCAAAGGAAACTACCATCAGAGTGAACAGGCAACCTACAAAATGGGAGAAAATTTTCGCAACCTACTCATCTGACAAAGGGCTAATATCCAGAATCTACAATGAACTCCAACAAATTTACAAGAAAACACCAAACAACCCCATCAAAAAGTGGGCGAAGGACATGAACAGACACTCCTCCAAAGAAGACATTTATGCAGCCAAAAAACACATGAAAAAATGCTCACCATCACTGGCCATCAGAGAAATGCAAATCAAAACCACAATGAGATACCATCTCACACCAGTTAGAATGGCAATCATTAAAAAGTCAGGAAACAACAGGTGCTGGAGAGGATGTGGAGAAATAGGAACACTTTTACACTGTTGGTGGGACTGTAAACTAGTTCAACCCTTGTGGAAGTCACTGTGGCGATTCCTCAGGGATCTAGAACTAGAAATTCCATTTGACCCAGCCATCCCATTACTGGGTATATACCCAAAGGACTATAAATCATGCTGCTATAAAGACACATGCACACGTATGTTTATTGCGGCATTATACACAATAGCAAAGACTTGGAACCAACCCAAATGTCCAACAATGATAGACTGGATTAAGAAAATGTGGCACATATACACCATGGAATACTAGGCAGCCATAAAAAATGATGAGTTCATATCCTTTGTAGGGACATGGATGAAATTGGAAATCATCGTTCTCAGTAAACTATCGCAGGAACAAAAAACCAAACACCACATATTCTCACTCATAGGTGGGAATTGAACAATGAGAAAACATGGATACAAGAAGGGGAACATCACACTTCGGGTACTGTTGTGGGGTGGCGGGAGGGGCGAGGGACAGCATTGGGAGATATACCTAATGCTAGATGACGAGTTGGTGGGTGCAGCGCACCAGCATGGCACATGTATACACATGTAGCTTACCTGCACGTTGCGCACATGTACCATAGAGCCTCAAGTATAATAATAATAATAATAATAATAATAATAATAATGATAAAAAGAAAAAAGAATTAAAAAAAAAGAAAGGGATAAATTCCTCGACACATACACTCTCCCTTGACTAAACCAGGAAGAAGTTGAATCTCTGAATAGACTAATAACAGGAGCTGAAATTGTGGCAATAATCAATAGCTTACCAACCAAAAAGAGTCCAGAATCAGATGAGTTCACAGCCGAATTCTACCAGAGGTCCAAGGAGGAACTGGAACCATTACTTCAGAAACTATTCCAATCAATAGAAAAAGAGGGAATCCTTCCTAACTCATTTTATGAGGCCAGCATCATGCTGATACCAAAGCTGGGCAGAGACACAATCAAAAAAGAGAATTTTAGACCAATAACCTTGATGAATATTGATGCAAAAATCCTCAATAAATTACTGGCAAACCGAATCCAGCCGCACATCAGGCAGCTTATCCACCATGATCAAGTGGGCTTCATCCCTGGGATGCAAGTCTGGTTCAATATACGCAAATCAATAAATATAATCCAGCATATAAACAGAACCAAAGTCAAAAACCACATGATTATCTCAATACGTGAAGAAAAGGACTTTGACAAAATTCAACAACCCTTCATGCTAAAAACTCTCAATAAATTAGGTATTGATGGGTCGTATCTCAAAATAATAAGAGCTATTTATGACAAACCCACAGCCAATATCATACTGAATGGGCAAAAACTGGAAGCATTCACTTTGAAAACTGGCACAAGACAGGGATGCCCTCTCTCACCACTTCTATTCAACATAGTGTTGGAAGTTCTGGCCAGGGCAATTAGGCAAGAGAAGGAAATCAAGGGTATTCAATTAGGAAAAAAGGAAGTCAAATTGTCCCTGTTTGCAGATGACGTGATAGTATATCTAAAAAACCCCATTGTCTCAGCCCAAAATCTCCTTAAGCTGATAAGCAACTTCAGCAAAGTCTCAGGATACAAAATCAATGCACAAAAATCACAAGCATTCTTATACATCAATAACAGACAAACAGAGAGCCAAATCATGAGTGAACTCCCATTCACAATTGCTTCAAAGAGAATAAAATACCTAGGAAACCAACTTACAAGGGATGTGAAGGATCTCTTCAAGGAGAAAACTACAAACCACTGCTCAAGGAAATAAAAGAGGAGACAAACAAATGGAAGAACATTCCATGCTCATGGGTAGGAAGAATCAATATCATGAAAATGGCCATCCTTCCCAAGGTAATTTACAGATTCAATGCCCTCCCCATCAAGTTACCAATGACTTTCTGCACAGAATTGGAAAAAACTACTTTAAAGTTCATATGGAACCAAAAAAGAGCCCGCATCACCAAGTCAATCCTAAGCCAAAAGAACAAAGCTGGAGGCATCACGCTACCTGACTTCAAACTCTACTACAAGGCTACAGTAACCAAAACAGCATGGTACTGGTACCAAAACAGAGATCTAGATCAATGGAACAGAACAGAGCCGTCAGAAATAATGCCACCTATCTACAACTATCTGATCTTTGACAAACCTGACAAAAACAAGAAATGGAGAAAGGATTCCCTATTTAATAAATGGTGCTGGGAAAACTGGCTAGCCACATGTAGAAAGCTGAAACTGGATCCCGTCCTTACACCTTATACAAAAATCAACTCAAGATGGATTAAAGACTTAAACGTTAGACCTAAAACCATAAAAACCCTAGAAGAAAACCTAGGCAATACCATTCAGGACATAGGCATGGGCAAGGACTTCATGTCTAAAACACCAAAAGCAATGGCAACAAAAGCCAAAATTGACAAATGGGACCTAATTAAACTAAAGAGCTTCTGCACAGCAAAGGAAACTACCATCAGAGTGAACAGGCAACCTACAAAATGGGAGAAAATTTTCGCAACCTACTCATCTGACAAAGGGCTAATATCCAGAATCTACAATGAACTCCAACAAATTTACAAGAAAACACCAAACAACCCCATCAAAAAGTGGGCGAAGGACATGAACAGACACTCCTCCAAAGAAGACATTTATGCAGCCAAAAAACACATGAAAAAATGCTCACCATCACTGGCCATCAGAGAAATGCAAATCAAAACCACAATGAGATACCATCTCACACCAGTTAGAATGGCAATCATTAAAAAGTCAGGAAACAACAGGTGCTGGAGAGGATGTGGAGAAATAGGAACACTTTACACTGTTGGTGGGACTGTAAACTAGTTCAACCCTTGTGGAAGTCACTGTGGCGATTCCTCAGGGATCTAGAACTAGAAATTCCATTTGACCCAGCCATCCCATTACTGGGTATATACCCAAAGGACTATAAATCATGCTGCTATAAAGACACATGCACACGTATGTTTATTGCGGCATTATACACAATAGCAAAGACTTGGAACCAACCCAAATGTCCAACAATGATAGACTGGATTAAGAAAATGTGGCACATATACACCATGGAATACTAGGCAGCCATAAAAAATGATGAGTTCATATCCTTTGTAGGGACATGGATGAAATTGGAAATCATCGTTCTCAGTAAACTATCGCAGGAACAAAAAACCAAACACCACGTATTCTCACTCATAGGTGGGAATTGAACAAAGAGAAAACATGGATACAAGAAGGGGAACATCACACTTCGGGTACTGTTGTGGGGTGGGGGGAGGGGCGAGGGACAGCATTGGGAGATATACCTAATGCTAGATGACGAGTTGGTGGGTGCAGCGCACCAGCATGGCACATGTATACACATGTAGCTTACCTGCACGTTGCGCACATGTACCATAGAGCCTCAAGTATAATAATAATAATAATAATAATAATAATAATAATAATAATGATAAAAAGAAAAAAAAATTAAAAAAAAAAGAAAGGGATAAATTCCTCGACACATACACTCTCCCATGACTAAACCAGGAAGAAGTTGAATCTCTGAATAGACTAATAACAGGAGCTGAAATTGTGGCAATAATCAATAGCTTACCAACCAAAAAGAGTCCAGGATCAGATGGGTTCACAGCCGAATTCTACCAGAGGTCCCAGGAGGAACTGGAACCATTACTTCAGAAACTCTTCCAATCAATAGAAAAAGAGGGAATCCTTCCTAACTCATTTTATGAGGCCAGCATCATGCTGATACCAAAGCTGCGCAGAGACACAATCAAAAAAGAGAATTTTAGACCAATATCCTTGATGAATATTGATGCAAAAATCCTCAATAAATTACTGGCAAACCGAATCCAGCCGCACATCAGACAGCTTATCCACCATGATCAAGTGGGCTTCATCTCTGGGATGCAAGTCTGGTTCAATATACGCAAATCAATAAATGTAATCCAGCATATTAACAGAACCAAAGTCAAAAACCACATGATTATCTCAATACGTGAAGAAAAGGACTTTGACAAAATTCAACAACCCTTCATGCTAAAAACTCTCAATAAATTAGGTATTGATGGGTCGTATCTCAAAATAATAAGAGCTATTTATGACAAACCCACAGCCAATATCATACTGAATGGGCAAAAACTGGAAGCATTCACTTTGAAAACTGGCACAAGACAGGGATGCCCTCTCTCACCACTTCTATTCAACATAGTGTTGGAAGTTCTGGCCAGGGCAATTAGGCAAGAGAAGGAAATCAAGGGTATTCAATTAGGAAAAAAGGAAGTCAAATTCTCCCTGTTCGCAGATGACGTGATAGTATATCTAGAAAACCCCATTGTCTCAGCCCAAAATCTCCTTAAGCTGATAAGCAACTTCAGCAAAGTCCCAGGATACAAAATCAATGCACAAACATCACAAGCATTCTTATACATCAATAACAGACAAACAGAGAGCCAAATCATGAGTTAACTCCCATTCACAATTGCTTCAAAGAGAATAAAATACCTAGGAATCCAACTTACAAGGGATGTGAAGGACCTCTTCAAGGAGAAAACTACAAACCACTGCTCAAGGAAATAAAAGAGGATACAAACAAATGGAAGAACATTCCATGCTCATGGGTAGGAAGAATCAATATCATGAAAATGGCCATCCTTCCCAAGGTAATTTACAGATTCAATGCCCTCCCCATCAACTTACCAATGACTTTCTGCACAGAATTGGAAAAAACTACTTTAAAGTTCATATGGAACCAAAAAAGAGCCCGCATCACCAAGTCAATCCTAAGCCAAAAGAACAAAGCTGGAGGCATCACGCTACCTGACTTCAAACTCTACTACAAGGCTACAGTAACCAAAACAGCATGGTACTGGTACCAAAAAAGAGATCTAGATCAATGGAACAGAACAGAGCCGTCAGAAATAATGCCACCTATCTACAACTATCTGATCTTTGACAAACCTGACAAAAACAAGAAATGGAGAAAGGATTCCCTATTTAATAAATGGTGCTGGGAAAACTGGCTAGCCACATGTAGAAAGCTGAAACTGGATCCCTTCCTTACACCTTATACAAAAATCAACTCAAGATGGATTAAAGACTTAAACGTTAGACCTAAAACCATAAAAACCCTAGAAGAAAACCTAGGCAATACCATTCAGGACATAGGCATGGGCAAGGACTTCATGTCTAAAACACCAAAAGCAATGGCAACAAAAGCCAAAATTGACAAATGGGATCTAATTAAACTAAAGAGCTTCTGCACAGCAAAGGAAACTACCATCAGAGTGAACAGGCAACCTACAAAATGGGAGAAAATTTTCGCAACCTACTCATCTGACAAAGGGCTAATATCCAGAATCTACAATGAACTCCAACAAATTTACAAGAAAACACCAAACAACCCCATCAAAAAGTGGGCGAAGGACATGAACAGACACTCCTCCAAAGAAGACATTTATGCAGCCAAAAAACACATGAAAAAATGCTCACCATCACTGGCCATCAGAGAAATGCAAATCAAAACCACAATGAGATACCATCTCACACCAGTTAGAATGGCAATCATTAAAAAGTCAGGAAACAACAGGTGCTGGAGAGGATGTGGAGAAATAGGAACACTTTTACACTGTTGGTGGGACTGTAAACTAGTTCAACCCTTGTGGAAGTCACTGTGGCGATTCCTCAGGGATCTAGAAGTAGAAATTCCATTTGACCCAGCCATCCCATTACTGGGTATATACCCAAAGGACTATAAATCATGCTGCTATAAAGACACATGCACACGTATGTTTATTGCGGCATTATACACAATAGCAAAGACTTGGAACCAACCCAAATGTCCAACAATGATAGACTGGATTAAGAAAATGTGGCACATATACACCATGGAATACTAGGCAGCCATAAAAAATGATGAGTTCATATCCTTTGTAGGGACATGGATGAAATTGGAAATCATCGTTCTCAGTAAACTATCGCAGGAACAAAAAACCAAACACCACATATTCTCACTCATAGGTGGGAATTGAACAATGAGAAAACATGGATACAAGAAGGGGAACATCACACTTCGGGTACTGTTGTGGGGTGGCGGGAGGGGCGAGGGACAGCATTGGGAGATATACCTAATGCTAGATGACGAGTTGGTGGGTGCAGCGCACCAGCATGGCACATGTATACACATGTAGCTTACCTGCACGTTGCGCACATGTACCATAGAGCCTCAAGTATAATAATAATAATAATAATAATAATAATAATAATGATAAAAAGAAAAAAGAATTAAAAAAAAAGAAAGGGATAAATTCCTCGACACATACACTCTCCCTTGACTAAACCAGGAAGAAGTTGAATCTCTGAATAGACTAATAACAGGAGCTGAAATTGTGGCAATAATCAATAGCTTACCAACCAAAAAGAGTCCAGAATCAGATGAGTTCACAGCCGAATTCTACCAGAGGTCCAAGGAGGAACTGGAACCATTACTTCAGAAACTATTCCAATCAATAGAAAAAGAGGGAATCCTTCCTAACTCATTTTATGAGGCCAGCATCATGCTGATACCAAAGCTGGGCAGAGACACAATCAAAAAAGAGAATTTTAGACCAATAACCTTGATGAATATTGATGCAAAAATCCTCAATAAATTACTGGCAAACCGAATCCAGCCGCACATCAGGCAGCTTATCCACCATGATCAAGTGGGCTTCATCCCTGGGATGCAAGTCTGGTTCAATATACGCAAATCAATAAATATAATCCAGCATATAAACAGAACCAAAGTCAAAAACCACATGATTATCTCAATACGTGAAGAAAAGGACTTTGACAAAATTCAACAACCCTTCATGCTAAAAACTCTCAATAAATTAGGTATTGATGGGTCGTATCTCAAAATAATAAGAGCTATTTATGACAAACCCACAGCCAATATCATACTGAATGGGCAAAAACTGGAAGCATTCACTTTGAAAACTGGCACAAGACAGGGATGCCCTCTCTCACCACTTCTATTCAACATAGTGTTGGAAGTTCTGGCCAGGGCAATTAGGCAAGAGAAGGAAATCAAGGGTATTCAATTAGGAAAAAAGGAAGTCAAATTGTCCCTGTTTGCAGATGACGTGATAGTATATCTAAAAAACCCCATTGTCTCAGCCCAAAATCTCCTTAAGCTGATAAGCAACTTCAGCAAAGTCTCAGGATACAAAATCAATGCACAAAAATCACAAGCATTCTTATACATCAATAACAGACAAACAGAGAGCCAAATCATGAGTGAACTCCCATTCACAATTGCTTCAAAGAGAATAAAATACCTAGGAAACCAACTTACAAGGGATGTGAAGGACCTCTTCAAGGAGAAAACTACAAACCACTGCTCAAGGAAATAAAAGAGGAGACAAACAAATGGAAGAACCTTCCATGCTCATGGGTAGGAAGAATCAATATCATGAAAATGGCCATCCTTCCCAAGGTAATTTACAGATTCAATGCCCTCCCCATCAAGTTACCAATGACTTTCTGCACAGAATTGGAAAAAACTACTTTAAAGTTCATATGGAACCAAAAAAGAGCCCGCATCACCAAGTCAATCCTAAGCCAAAAGAACAAAGCTGGAGGCATCACGCTACCTGACTTCAAACTCTACTACAAGGCTACAGTAACCAAAACAGCATGGTACTGGTACCAAAACAGAGATCTAGATCAATGGAACAGAACAGAGCCGTCAGAAATAATGCCACCTATCTACAACTATCTGATCTTTGACAAACCTGACAAAAACAAGAAATGGAGAAAGGATTCCCTATTTAATAAATGGTGCTGGGAAAACTGGCTAGCCACATGTAGAAAGCTGAAACTGGATCCCGTCCTTACACCTTATACAAAAATCAACTCAAGATGGATTAAAGACTTAAACGTTAGACCTAAAACCATAAAAACCCTAGAAGAAAACCTAGGCAATACCATTCAGGACATAGGCATGGGCAAGGACTTCATGTCTAAAACACCAAAAGCAATGGCAACAAAAGCCAAAATTGACAAATGGGACCTAATTAAACTAAAGAGCTTCTGCACAGCAAAGGAAACTACCATCAGAGTGAACAGGCAACCTACAAAATGGGAGAAAATTTTCGCAACCTACTCATCTGACAAAGGGCTAATATCCAGAATCTACAATGAACTCCAACAAATTTACAAGAAAACACCAAACAACCCCATCAAAAAGTGGGCGAAGGACATGAACAGACACTCCTCCAAAGAAGACATTTATGCAGCCAAAAAACACATGAAAAAATGCTCACCATCACTGGCCATCAGAGAAATGCAAATCAAAACCACAATGAGATACCATCTCACACCAGTTAGAATGGCAATCATTAAAAAGTCAGGAAACAACAGGTGCTGGAGAGGATGTGGAGAAATAGGAACACTTTTACACTGTTGGTGGGACTGTAAACTAGTTCAACCCTTGTGGAAGTCACTGTGGCGATTCCTCAGGGATCTAGAACTAGAAATTCCATTTGACCCAGCCATCCCATTACTGGGTATATACCCAAAGGACTATAAATCATGCTGCTATAAAGACACATGCACACGTATGTTTATTGCGGCATTATACACAATAGCAAAGACTTGGAACCAACCCAAATGTCCAACAATGATAGACTGGATTAAGAAAATGTGGCACATATACACCATGGAATACTAGGCAGCCATAAAAAATGATGAGTTCATATCATTTGTAGGGACATGGATGAAATTGGAAATCATCGTTCTCAGTAAACTATCGCAAGAACAAAAAACCAAACACCACATATTCTCACTCATAGGTGGGAATTGAACAATGAGAAAACATGGATACAAGAAGGGGAACATGACACTTCGGGGACTGTTGTGGGGTGGGGGGAGGGGCGAGGGACAGCATTGGGAGATATACCTAATGCTAGATGACGAGTTGGTGGGTGCAGCGCACCAGCATGGCACATGTATACACATGTAGCTTACCTGCACGTTGCGCACATGTACCATAGAGCCTCAAGTATAATAATAATAATAATAATAATAATAATAATGATAAAAAGAAAAAAGAATTAAAAAAAAAGAAAGGGATAAATTCCTCGACACATACACTCTCCCATGACTAAACCAGGAAGAAGTTGAATCTCTGAATAGACTAATAACAGGAGCTGAAATTGTGGCAATAATCAATAGCTTACCAACCAAAAAGAGTCCACGATCAGATGGGTTCACAGCCGAATTCTACCAGAGGTCCAAGGAGGAACTGGAACCATTACTTCAGAAACTATTCCGATCAATAGAAAAAGAGGGAATCCTTCCTAACTCATTTTATGAGGCCAGCATCATGCTGATACCAAAGCTGGGCAGAGACACAATCAAAAAAGAGAATTTTAGACCAATATCCTTGATGAATATTGATGCAAAAATCCTCAATAAATTACTGGCAAACCGAATCCAGCCGCACATCAGGCAGCTTATCCACCATGATCAAGTGGGCTTCATCCCTGGGATGCAAGTCTGGTTCAATATACGCAAATCAATAAATGTAATCCAGCATATAAACAGAACCAAAGTCAAAAACCACATGATTATCTCAATACGTGAAGAAAAGGACTTTGACAAAATTCAACAACCCTTCATGCTAAAAACTCTCAATAAATTAGGTATTGATGGGTCGTATCTCAAAATAATAAGAGCTATTTATGACAAACCCACAGCCAATATCATACTGAATGGGCAAAAACTGGAAGCATTCACTTTGAAAACTGGCACAAGACAGGGATGCCCTCTCTCACCACTTCTATTCAACATAGTGTTGGAAGTTCTGGCCAGGGCAATTAGGCAAGAGAAGGAAATCAAGGGTATTCAATTAGGAAAAAAGGAAGTCAAATTGTCCCTGTTTGCAGATGACGTGATAGTATATCTAGAAAACCCCATTGTCTCAGCCCAAAATCTCCTTAAGCTGATAAGCAACTTCAGCAAAGTCTCAGGATACAAAATCAATGCACAAAAATCACAAGCATTCTTATACATCAATAACAGACAAACAGAGAGCCAAATCATGAGTGAACTCCCATTCACAATTGCTTCAAAGAGAATAAAATACCTAGGAAACCAACTTACAAGGGATGTGAAGGACCTCTTCAAGGAGAAAACTACAAACCACTGCTCAAGGAAATAAAAGAGGAGACAAACAAATGGAAGAACATTCCATGCTCATGGGTAGGAAGAATCAATATCATGAAAATGGCCATCCTTCCCAAGGTAATTTACAGATTCAATGCCCTCCCCATCAAGTTACCAATGACTTTCTGCACAGAATTGGAAAAAACTACTTTAAAGTTCATATGGAACCAAAAAAGAGCCCGCATCACCAAGTCAATCCTAAGCCAAAAGAACAAAGCTGGAGGCATCACGCTACCTGACTTCAAATTCTACTACAAGGCTACAGTAACCAAAACAGCATGGTACTGGTACCAAAACAGAGATCTAGATCAATGGAACAGAACAGAGCCGTCAGAAATAATGCCACCTATCTACAACTATCTGATCTTTGACAAACCTGACAAAAACAAGAAATGGAGAAAGGATTCCCTATTTAATAAATGGTGCTGGGAAAACTGGCTAGCCACATGTAGAAAGCTGAAACTGGATCCCGTCCTTACACCTTATACAAAAATCAACTCAAGATGGATTAAAGACTTAAACGTTAGACCTAAAACCATAAAAACCCTAGAAGAAAACCTAGGCGATACCATTCAGGACATAGGCATGGGCAAGGACTTCATGTCTAAAACACCAAAAGCAATGGCAACAAAAGCCAAAATTGACAAATGGGATCTAATTAAACTAAAGAGCTTCTGCACAGCAAAGGAAACTACCATCAGAGTGAACAGGCAACCTACAAAATGGGAGAAAATTTTCGCAACCTACTCATCTGACAAAGGGCTAATATCCAGAATCTACAATGAACTCCAACAAATTTACAAGAAAACACCAAACAACCCCATCAAAAAGTGGGCGAAGGACATGAACAGACACTCCTCCAAAGAAGACATTTATGCAGCCAAAAAACACATGAAAAAATGCTCACCATCACTGGCCATCAGAGAAATGCAAATCAAAACCACAATGAGATACCATCTCACACCAGTTAGAATGGCAATCATTCAAAAGTCAGGAAACAACAGGTGCTGGAGAGGATGTGGAGAAATAGGAACACTTTTACACTGTTGGTGGGACTGTAAACTAGTTCAACCCTTGTGGAAGTCACTGTGGCGATTCCTCAGGGATCTAGAACTAGAAATTCCATTTGACCCAGCCATCCCATTACTGGGTATATACCCAAAGGACTATAAATCATGCTGCTATAAAGACACATGCACACGTATGTTTATTGCGGCATTATACACAATAGCAAAGACTTGGAACCAACCCAAATGTCCAACAATGATAGACTGGATTAAGAAAATGTGGCACATATACACCATGGAATACTAGGCAGCCATAAAAAATGATGAGTTCATATCCTTTGTAGGGACATGGATGAAATTGGAAATCATCGTTCTCAGTAAACTATCGCAAGAACAAAAAACCAAACACCACATATTCTCACTCATAGGTGGGAATTGAACAATGAGAAAACATGGATACAAGAAGGGGAACATGACACTTCGGGGACTGTTGTGGGGTGGGGGGAGGGGCGAGGGACAGCATTGGGAGATATACCTAATGCTAGATGACGAGTTGGTGGGTGCAGCGCACCAGCATGGCACATGTATACACATGTAGCTTACCTGCACGTTGCGCACATGTACCATAGAGCCTCAAGTATGATAATCATAATAATAATAATAATAATAATAATAATGATAAAAAGAAAATAAAATTAAAAAAAAAAGAAAGGGATAAATTCCTCGACACATATACTCTCCCATGACTAAACCAGGAAGAAGTTGAATCTCTGAATAGACTAATAACAGGAGCTGAAATTGTGGCAATAATCAATAGCTTACCAACCAAAAAGAGTCCAGGATCAGATGGGTTCACAGCCGAATTCTACCAGAGGTCCAAGGAGGAACTGGAACCATTACTTCAGAAACTATTCCAATCAATAGAAAAAGAGGGAATCCTTCCTAACTCATTTTATGAGGCCAGCATCATGCTGATACCAAAGCTGGGCAGAGACACAATCAAAAAAGAGAATTTTAGACCAATATCCTTGATGAATATTGATGCAAAAATCCTCAATAAATTACTGGCAAACCGAATCCAGCCGCACATCAGACAGCTTATCCACCATGATCAAGTGGGCTTCATCCCTGGGATGCAAGTCTGGTTCAATATACGCAAATCAATAAATGTAATCCAGCATATAAACAGAACCAAAGTCAAAAACCACATGATTATCTCAATACGTGAAGAAAAGGACTTTGACAAAATTCAACAACCCTTCATGCTAAAAACTCTCAATAAATTAGGTATTGATGGGTCGTATCTCAAAATAATAAGAGCTATTTATGACAAACCCACAGCCAATATCATACTGAATGGGCAAAAACTGGAAGCATTCACTTTGAAAACTGGCACAAGACAGGGATGCCCTCTCTCACCACTTCTATTCAACATAGTGTTGGAAGTTCTGGCCAGGGCAATTAGGCAAGAGAAGGAAATCAAGGGTATTCAATTAGGAAAAAAGGAAGTCAAATTGTCCCTGTTTGCAGATGACGTGATAGTATATCTAGAAAACCCCATTGTCTCAGCCCAAAATCTCCTTAAGCTGATAAGCAACTTCAGCAAAGTCTCAGGATACAAAATCAATGCACAAAAATCACAAGCATTCTTATACATCAATAACAGACAAACAGAGAGCCAAATCATGAGTGAACTCCCATTCACAATTGCTTCAAAGAGAATAAAATACCTAGGAAACCAACTTACAAGGGATGTGAAGGACCTCTTCAAGGAGAAAACTACAAACCACTGCTCAAGGAAATAAAAGAGGAGACAAACAAATGGAAGAACATTCCATGCTCATGGGTAGGAAGAATCAATATCATGAAAATGGCCATCCTTCCCAAGGTAATTTACAGATTCAATGCCCTCCCCATCAAGTTACCAATGACTTTCTGCACAGAATTGGAAAAAACTACTTTAAAGTTCATATGGAACCAAAAAAGAGCCCGCATCACCAAGTCAATCCTAAGCCAAAAGAACAAAGCTGGAGGCATCACGCTACCTGACTTCAAACTCTACTACAAGGCTACAGTAACCAAAACAGCATGGTACTGGTACCAAAACAGAGATCTAGATCAATGGAACAGAACAGAGCCGTCAGAAATAATGCCACCTATCTACAACTATCTGATCTTTGACAAACCTGACAAAAACAAGAAATGGAGAAAGGATTCCCTATATAATAAATGGTGCTGGGAAAACTGGCTAGCCACATGTAGAAAGCTGAAACTGGATCCCGTCCTTACACCTTATACAAAAATCAACTCAAGATGGATTAAAGACTTAAACGTTAGACCTAAAACCATAAAAACCCTAGAAGAAAACCTAGGCAATACCATTCAGGACATAGGCATGGGCAAGGACTTCATGTCTAAAACACCAAAAGCAATGGCAACAAAAGCCAAAATTGACAAATGGGATCTAATTAAACTAAAGAGCTTCTGCACAGCAAAGGAAACTACCATCAGAGTGAACAGGCAACCTACAAAATGGGAGAAAATTTTCGCAACCTACTCATCTGACAAAGGGCT
The DNA here is from genome assembly GCF_028885655.2 of Pongo abelii. Taxonomy (NCBI): domain Eukaryota; kingdom Metazoa; phylum Chordata; class Mammalia; order Primates; family Hominidae; genus Pongo; species Pongo abelii. Next base: position 5,865,443 of record NC_071999.2, read on the forward strand.
AATATCCAGAATCTACAATGAACTCCAACAAATTTACAAGAAAACACCAAACAACCCCATCAAAAAGTGGGCGAAGGACATGAACAGACACTCCTCCAAAGAAGACATTTATGCAGCCAAAAAACACATGAAAAAATGCTCACCATCACTGGTCATCAGAGAAATGCAAATCAAAACCACAATGAGATACCATCTCACACCAGTTAGAACGGCAATCATTCAAAAGTCAGGAAACAACAGGTGCTGGAGAGGATGTGGAGAAATAGGAACACTTTTACACTGTTGGTGGGACTGTAAACTAGTTCAACCCTTGTGGAAGTCACTGTGGCGATTCCTCAGGGATCTAGAACTAGAAATTCCATTTGACCCAGCCATCCCATTACTGGGTATATACCCTAAGGACTATAAATCATGCTGCTACAAAGACACATGCACACGTATGTTTATTGCGGCTTTATACACAATAGCAAAGACTTGGAACCAACCCAAATGTCCAACAATGATAGACTGGATTAAGAAAATGTGGCACATATACACCATGGAATACTAGGCAGCCATAAAAAATGATGAGTTCATATCCTTTGTAGGGACATGGATGAAATTGGAAATCATCGTTCTCAGTAAACTATCGCAAGAACAAAAAACCAAACACCACATATTCTCACTCATAGGTGGGAATTGAACAATGAGAAAACATGGATACAAGAAGGGGAACATGACACTTCGGGTACTGTTGTGGGGTGGGGGGAGGGGCGAGGGACAGCATTGGGAGATATACCTAATGCTAGATGACGAGTTGGTGGGTGCAGCGCACCAGCATGGCACATGTATACACATGTAGCTTACCTGCACGTTGCGCACATGTACCATAGAGCCTCAAGTATGATAATCACAATAATAATAATAATAATAATAATAATAATGATAAAAAGAAAAAAAAATTAAAAAAAAAGAAAGGGATAAATTCCTCGACACATACACTCTCCCATGACTAAACCAGGAAGAAGTTGAATCTCTGAATAGACTAATAACAGGAGCTGAAATTGTGGCAATAATCAATAGCTTACCAACCAAAAAGAGTCCAGGATCAGATGGGTTCACAGCCGAATTCTACCAGAGGTCCAAGGAGGAACTGGAACCATTACTTCAGAAACTATTCCAATCAATAGAAAAAGAGGGAATCCTTCCTAACTCATTTTATGAGGCCAGCATCATGCTGATACCAAAGCTGGGCAGAGACACAATCAAAAAAGAGAATTTTAGACCAATATCCTTGATGAATATTGATGCAAAAATCCTCAATAAATTACTGGCAAACCGAATCCAGCCGCACATCAGGCAGCTTATCCACCATGATCAAGTGGGCTTCATCCCTGGGATGCAAGTCTGGTTCAATATACGCAAATCAATAAATGTAATCCAGCATATAAACAGAACCAAAGTCAAAAACCACATGATTATCTCAATACGTGAAGAAAAGGACTTTGACAAAATTCAACAACCCTTCATGCTAAAAACTCTCAATAAATTAGGTATTGATGGGTCGTATCTCAAAACAATAAGAGCTATTTATGACAAACCCACAGCCAATATCATACTGAATGGGCAAAAACTGGAAGCATTCACTTTGAAAACTGGCACAAGACAGGGATGCCCTCTCTCACCACTTCTATTCAACATAGTGTTGGAAGTTCTGGCCAGGGCAATTAGGCAAGAGAAGGAAATCAAGGGTATTCAATTAGGAAAAAAGGAAGTCAAATTGTCCCTGTTTGCAGATGACGTGATAGTATATCTAGAAAACCCCATTGTCTCAGCCCAAAATCTCCTTAAGCTGATAAGCAACTTCAGCAAAGTCTCAGGATACAAAATCAATGCACAAAAATCACAAGCATTCTTATACATCAATAACAGACAAACAGAGAGCCAAATCATGAGTGAACTCCCATTCACAATTGCTTCAAAGAGAATAAAATACCTAGGAAACCAACTTACAAGGGATGTGAAGGACCTCTTCAAGGAGAAAACTACAAACCACTGCTCAAGGAAATAAAAGAGGAGACAAACAAACGGAAGAACATTCCATGCTCATGGGTAGGAAGAATCAATATCATGAAAATGGCCATCCTTCCCAAGGTAATTTACAGATTCAATGCCCTCCCCATCACGTTACCAATGACTTTCTGCACAGAATTGGAAAAAACTACTTTAAAGTTCATATGGAACCAAAAAAGAGCCCGCATCACCAAGTCAATCCTAAGCCAAAAGAACAAAGCTGGAGGCATCACGCTACCTGACTTCAAACTCTACTACAAGGCTACAGTAACCAAAACAGCATGGTACTGGTACCAAAACAGAGATCTAGATCAATGGAACAGAACAGAGCCGTCAGAAATAATGCCACCTATCTACAACTATCTGATCTTTGACAAACCTGACAAAAACAAGAAATGGAGAAAGGATTCCCTATTTAATAAATGGTGCTGGGAAAACTGGCTAGCCACATGTAGAAAGCTGAAACTGGATCCCGTCCTTACACCTTATACAAAAATCAACTCAAGATGGATTAAAGACTTAAACGTTAGACCTAAAACCATAAAAACCCTAGAAGAAAACCTAGGCAATACCATTCAGGACATAGGCATGGGCAAGGACTTCATGTCTAAAACACCAAAAGCAATGGCAACAAAAGCCAAAATTGACAAATGGGATCTAATTAAACTAAAGAGCTTCTGCACAGCAAAGGAAACTACCATCAGAGTGAACAGGCAACCTACAAAATGGGAGAAAATTTTCGCAACCTACTCATCTGACAAAGGGCTAATATCCAGAATCTACAATGAACTCCAACAAATTTACAAGAAAACACCAAACAACCCTATCAAAAAGTGGGCGAAGGACATGAACAGACACTCCTCCAAAGAAGACATTTATGCAGCCAAAAAACACATGAAAAAATGCTCACCATCACTGGCCATCAGAGAAATGCAAATCAAAACCACAATGAGATACCATCTCACACCAGTTAGAACGGCAATCATTAAAAAGTCAGGAAACAACAGGTGCTGGAGAGGATGTGGAGAAATAGGAACACTTTTACACTGTTGGTGGGACTGTAAACTAGTTCAACCCTTGTGGAAGTCACTGTGGCGATTCCTCAGGGATCTAGAACTAGAAATTCCATTTGACCCAGCCATCCCATTACTGGGTATATACCCAAAGGACTATAAATCATGCTGCTATAAAGACACATGCACACGTATGTTTATTGCGGCATTATACACAATAGCAAAGACTTGGAACCAACCCAAATGTCCAACAATGATAGACTGGATTAAGAAAATGTGGCACATATACACCATGGAATACTAGGCAGCCATAAAAAATGATGAGTTCATATCCTTTGTAGGGACATGGATGAAATTGGAAATCATCGTTCTCAGTAAACTATCGCAAGAACAAAAAACCAAACACCACATATTCTCACTCATAGGTGGGAATTGAACAATGAGATAACATGGATACAAGAATTCTAACATGACACTTCGGGGACTGTTGTGGGGTGGGGGGAGGGGCGAGGGACAGCATTGGGAGATATACCTAATGCTAGATGACGAGTTGGTGGGTGCAGCGCACCAGCATGGCACATGTATACACATGTAGCTTACCTGCACATTGCGCACATGTACCATAGAGCCTCAAGTATAATAATAATAATAATAATAATAATAATGATAAAAAGAAAAAAGAATTAAAAAAAAAGAAAGGGATAAATTCCTCGACACATACACTCTCCCATGACTAAACCAGGAAGAAGTTGAATCTCTGAATAGACTAATAACAGGAGCTGAAATTGTGGCAATAATCAATAGCTTACCAACCAAAAAGAGTCCAGGATCAGATGGGTTCACAGCCGAATTCTACCAGAGGTCCAAGGAGGAACTGGAACCATTACTTCAGAAACTATTCCAATCAATAGAAAAAGAGGGAATCCTTCCTAACTCATTTTATGAGGCCAGCATCATGCTGATACCAAAGCTGGGCAGAGACACAATCAAAAAAGAGAATTTTAGACCAATATCCTTGATGAATATTGATGCAAAAATCCTCAATAAATTACTGGCAAACCGAAACCAGCCGCACATCAGGCAGCTTATCCACCATGATCAAGTGGGCTTCATCCCTGGGATGCAAGTCTGGTTCAATATACGCAAATCAATAAATGTAATCCAGCATATAAACAGAACCAAAGTCAAAAACCACATGATTATCTCAATACGTGAAGAAAAGGACTTTGACAAAATTCAACAACCCTTCATGCTAAAAACTCTCAATAAATTAGGTATTGATGGGTCGTATCTCAAAATAATAAGAGCTATTTATGACAAACCCACAGCCAATATCATACTGAATGGGCAAAAACTGGAAGAATTCACTTTGAAAACTGGCACAAGACAGGGATGCCCTCTCTCACCACTTCTATTCAACATAGTGTTGGAAGTTCTGGCCAGGGCAATTAGGCAAGAGAAGGAAATCAAGGGTATTCAATTAGGAAAAAAGGAAGTCAAATTCTCCCTGTTTGCAGATGACGTGATAGTATATCTAGAAAACCCCATTGTCTCAGCCCAAAATCTCCTTAAGCTGATAAGCAACTTCAGCAAAGTCTCAGGATACAAAATCAATGCACAAAAATCACAAGCATTCTTATACATCAATAACAGACAAACAGAGAGCCAAATCATGAGTGAACTCCCATTCACAATTGCTTCAAAGAGAATAAAATACCTAGGAAACCAACTTACAAGGGATGTGAAGGACCTCTTCAAGGAGAAAACTACAAACCACTGCTCAAGGAAATAAAAGAGGAGACAAACAAATGGAAGAACATTCCATGCTCATGGGTAGGAAGAATCAATATCATGAAAATGGCCATCCTTCCCAAGGTAATTTACAGATTCAATGCCCTCCCCATCAAGTTACCAATGACTTTCTGCACAGAATTGGAAAAAACTACTTTAAAGTTCATATGGAACCAAAAAAGAGCCCGCATCACCAAGTCAATCCTAAGCCAAAAGAACAAAGCTGGAGGCATCACGCTACCTGACTTCAAACTCTACTACAAGGCTACAGTAACCAAAACAGCATGGTACTGGTACCAAAACAGAGATCTAGATCAATGGAACAGAACAGAGCCGTCAGAAATAATGCCACCTATCTACAACTATCTGATCTTTGACAAACCTGACAAAAACAAGAAATGGAGAAAGGATTCCCTATATAATAAATGGTGCTGGGAAAACTGGCTAGCCACATGTAGAAAGCTGAAACTGGATCCCGTCCTTACACCTTATACAAAAATCAACTCAAGATGGATTAAAGACTTAAACGTTAGACCTAAAACCATAAAAACCCTAGAAGAAAACCTAGGCAATACCATTCAGGACATAGGCATGGGCAAGGACTTCATGTCTAAAACACCAAAAGCAATGGCAACAAAAGCCAAAATTGACAAATGGGATCTAATTAAACTAAAGAGCTTCTGCACAGCAAAGGAAACTACCATCAGAGTGAACAGGCAACCTACAAAATGGGAGAAAATTTTCGCAAACTACTCATCTGACAAAGGGCTAATATCCAGAATCTACAATGAACTCCAACAAATTTACAAGAAAACACCAAACAACCCCATCAAAAAGTGGGCGAAGGACATGAACAGACACTCCTCCAAAGAAGACATTTATGCAGCCAAAAAACACATGAAAAAATGCTCACCATCACTGGTCATCAGAGAAATGCAAATCAAAACCACAATGAGATACCATCTCACACCAGTTAGAACGGCAATCATTCAAAAGTCAGGAAACAACAGGTGCTGGAGAGGATGTGGAGAAATAGGAACACTTTTACACTGTTGGTGGGACTGTAAACTAGTTCAACCCTTGTGGAAGTCACTGTGGCGATTCCTCAGGGATCTAGAACTAGAAATTCCATTTGACCCAGCCATCCCATTACTGGGTATATACCCAAAGGACTATAAATCATGCTGCTACAAAGACACATGCACACGTATGTTTATTGCGGCTTTATACACAATAGCAAAGACTTGGAACCAACCCAAATGTCCAACAATGATAGACTGGATTAAGAAAATGTGGCACATATACACCATGGAATACTAGGCAGCCATAAAAAATGATGAGTTCATATCCTTTGTAGGGACATGGATGAAATTGGAAATCATCGTTCTCAGTAAACTATCGCAAGAACAAAAAACCAAACACCACATATTCTCACTCATAGGTGGGAATTGAACAATGAGAAAACATGGATACAAGAAGGGGAACATCACACTTCGGGTACTGTTGTGGGGTGGGGGGAGGGGCGAGGGACAGCATTGGGAGATATACCTAATGCTAGATGACGAGTTGGTGGGTGCAGCGCACCAGCATGGCACATGTATACACATGTAGCTTACCTGCACGTTGCGCACATGTACCATAGAGCCTCAAGTATGATAATCACAATAATAATAATAATAATAATAATAATAATGATAAAAAGAAAAAAAAATTAAAAAAAAAGAAAGGGATAAATTCCTCGACACATACACTCTCCCATGACTAAACCAGGAAGAAGTTGAATCTCTGAATAGACTAATAACAGGAGCTGAAATTGTGGCAATAATCAATAGCTTACCAACCAAAAAGAGTCCAGGATCAGATGGGTTCACAGCCGAATTCTACCAGAGGTCCAAGGAGGAACTGGAACCATTACTTCAGAAACTATTCCAATCAATAGAAAAAGAGGGAATCCTTCCTAACTCATTTTATGAGGCCAGCATCATGCTGATACCAAAGCTGGGCAGAGACACAATCAAAAAAGAGAATTTTAGACCAATATCCTTGATGAATATTGATGCAAAAATCCTCAATAAATTACTGGCAAACCGAATCCAGCCGCACATCAGGCAGCTTATCCACCATGATCAAGTGGGCTTCATCCCTGGGATGCAAGTCTGGTTCAATATACGCAAATCAATAAATGTAATCCAGCATATAAACAGAACCAAAGTCAAAAACCACATGATTATCTCAATACGTGAAGAAAAGGACTTTGACAAAATTCAACAACCCTTCATGCTAAAAACTCTCAATAAATTAGGTATTGATGGGTCGTATCTCAAAACAATAAGAGCTATTTATGACAAACCCACAGCCAATATCATACTGAATGGGCAAAAACTGGAAGCATTCACTTTGAAAACTGGCACAAGACAGGGATGCCCTCTCTCACCACTTCTATTCAACATAGTGTTGGAAGTTCTGGCCAGGGCAATTAGGCAAGAGAAGGAAATCAAGGGTATTCAATTAGGAAAAAAGGAAGTCAAATTGTCCCTGTTTGCAGATGACGTGATAGTATATCTAGAAAACCCCATTGTCTCAGCCCAAAATCTCCTTAAGCTGATAAGCAACTTCAGCAAAGTCTCAGGATACAAAATCAATGCACAAAAATCACAAGCATTCTTATACATCAATAACAGACAAACAGAGAGCCAAATCATGAGTGAACTCCCATTCACAATTGCTTCAAAGAGAATAAAATACCTAGGAAACCAACTTACAAGGGATGTGAAGGACCTCTTCAAGGAGAAAACTACAAACCACTGCTCAAGGAAATAAAAGAGGAGACAAACAAACGGAAGAACATTCCATGCTCATGGGTAGGAAGAATCAATATCATGAAAATGGCCATCCTTCCCAAGGTAATTTACAGATTCAATGCCCTCCCCATCACGTTACCAATGACTTTCTGCACAGAATTGGAAAAAACTACTTTAAAGTTCATATGGAACCAAAAAAGAGCCCGCATCACCAAGTCAATCCTAAGCCAAAAGAACAAAGCTGGAGGCATCACGCTACCTGACTTCAAACTCTACTACAAGGCTACAGTAACCAAAACAGCATGGTACTGGTACCAAAACAGAGATCTAGATCAATGGAACAGAACAGAGCCGTCAGAAATAATGCCACCTATCTACAACTATCTGATCTTTGACAAACCTGACAAAAACAAGAAATGGAGAAAGGATTCCCTATTTAATAAATGGTGCTGGGAAAACTGGCTAGCCACATGTAGAAAGCTGAAACTGGATCCCGTCCTTACACCTTATACAAAAATCAACTCAAGATGGATTAAAGACTTAAACGTTAGACCTAAAACCATAAAAACCCTAGAAGAAAACCTAGGCAATACCATTCAGGACATAGGCATGGGCAAGGACTTCATGTCTAAAACACCAAAAGCAATGGCAACAAAAGCCAAAATTGACAAATGGGATCTAATTAAACTAAAGAGCTTCTGCACAGCAAAGGAAACTACCATCAGAGTGAACAGGCAACCTACAAAATGGGAGAAAATTTTCGCAACCTACTCATCTGACAAAGGGCTAATATCCAGAATCTACAATGAACTCCAACAAATTTACAAGAAAACACCAAACAACCCTATCAAAAAGTGGGCGAAGGACATGAACAGACACTCCTCCAAAGAAGACATTTATGCAGCCAAAAAACACATGAAAAAATGCTCACCATCACTGGCCATCAGAGAAATGCAAATCAAAACCACAATGAGATACCATCTCACACCAGTTAGAACGGCAATCATTAAAAAGTCAGGAAACAACAGGTGCTGGAGAGGATGTGGAGAAATAGGAACACTTTTACACTGTTGGTGGGACTGTAAACTAGTTCAACCCTTGTGGAAGTCACTGTGGCGATTCCTCAGGGATCTAGAACTAGAAATTCCATTTGACCCAGCCATCCCATTACTGGGTATATACCCAAAGGACTATAAATCATGCTGCTATAAAGACACATGCACACGTATGTTTATTGCGGCATTATACACAATAGCAAAGACTTGGAACCAACCCAAATGTCCAACAATGATAGACTGGATTAAGAAAATGTGGCACATATACACCATGGAATACTAGGCAGCCATAAAAAATGATGAGTTCATATCCTTTGTAGGGACATGGATGAAATTGGAAATCATCGTTCTCAGTAAACTATCGCAAGAACAAAAAACCAAACACCACATATTCTCACTCATAGGTGGGAATTGAACAATGAGATAACATGGATACAAGAATTCTAACATGACACTTCGGGGACTGTTGTGGGGTGGGGGGAGGGGCGAGGGACAGCATTGGGAGATATACCTAATGCTAGATGACGAGTTGGTGGGTGCAGCGCACCAGCATGGCACATGTATACACATGTAGCTTACCTGCACATTGCGCACATGTACCATAGAGCCTCAAGTATAATAATAATAATAATAATAATAATAATGATAAAAAGAAAAAAGAATTAAAAAAAAAGAAAGGGATAAATTCCTCGACACATACACTCTCCCATGACTAAACCAGGAAGAAGTTGAATCTCTGAATAGACTAATAACAGGAGCTGAAATTGTGGCAATAATCAATAGCTTACCAACCAAAAAGAGTCCAGGATCAGATGGGTTCACAGCCGAATTCTACCAGAGGTCCAAGGAGGAACTGGAACCATTACTTCAGAAACTATTCCAATCAATAGAAAAAGAGGGAATCCTTCCTAACTCATTTTATGAGGCCAGCATCATGCTGATACCAAAGCTGGGCAGAGACACAATCAAAAAAGAGAATTTTAGACCAATATCCTTGATGAATATTGATGCAAAAATCCTCAATAAATTACTGGCAAACCGAAACCAGCCGCACATCAGGCAGCTTATCCACCATGATCAAGTGGGCTTCATCCCTGGGATGCAAGTCTGGTTCAATATACGCAAATCAATAAATGTAATCCAGCATATAAACAGAACCAAAGTCAAAAACCACATGATTATCTCAATACGTGAAGAAAAGGACTTTGACAAAATTCAACAACCCTTCATGCTAAAAACTCTCAATAAATTAGGTATTGATGGGTCGTATCTCAAAATAATAAGAGCTATTTATGACAAACCCACAGCCAATATCATACTGAATGGGCAAAAACTGGAAGAATTCACTTTGAAAACTGGCACAAGACAGGGATGCCCTCTCTCACCACTTCTATTCAACATAGTGTTGGAAGTTCTGGCCAGGGCAATTAGGCAAGAGAAGGAAATCAAGGGTATTCAATTAGGAAAAAAGGAAGTCAAATTCTCCCTGTTTGCAGATGACGTGATAGTATATCTAGAAAACCCCATTGTCTCAGCCCAAAATCTCCTTAAGCTGATAAGCAACTTCAGCAAAGTCTCAGGATACAAAATCAATGCACAAAAATCACAAGCATTCTTATACATCAATAACAGACAAACAGAGAGCCAAATCATGAGTGAACTCCCATTCACAATTGCTTCAAAGAGAATAAAATACCTAGGAAACCAACTTACAAGGGATGTGAAGGACCTCTTCAAGGAGAAAACTACAAACCACTGCTCAAGGAAATAAAAGAGGAGACAAACAAATGGAAGAACATTCCATGCTCATGGGTAGGAAGAATCAATATCATGAAAATGGCCATCCTTCCCAAGGTAATTTACAGATTCAATGCCCTCCCCATCAAGTTACCAATGACTTTCTGCACAGAATTGGAAAAAACTACTTTAAAGTTCATATGGAACCAAAAAAGAGCCCGCATCACCAAGTCAATCCTAAGCCAAAAGAACAAAGCTGGAGGCATCACGCTACCTGACTTCAAACTCTACTACAAGGCTACAGTAACCAAAACAGCATGGTACTGGTACCAAAACAGAGATCTAGATCAATGGAACAGAACAGAGCCGTCAGAAATAATGCCACCTATCTACAACTATCTGATCTTTGACAAACCTGACAAAAACAAGAAATGGAGAAAGGATTCCCTATATAATAAATGGTGCTGGGAAAACTGGCTAGCCACATGTAGAAAGCTGAAACTGGATCCCGTCCTTACACCTTATACAAAAATCAACTCAAGATGGATTAAAGACTTAAACGTTAGACCTAAAACCATAAAAACCCTAGAAGAAAACCTAGGCAATACCATTCAGGACATAGGCATGGGCAAGGACTTCATGTCTAAAACACCAAAAGCAATGGCAACAAAAGCCAAAATTGACAAATGGGATCTAATTAAACTAAAGAGCTTCTGCACAGCAAAGGAAACTACCATCAGAGTGAACAGGCAACCTACAAAATGGGAGAAAATTTTCGCAAACTACTCATCTGACAAAGGGCTAATATCCAGAATCTACAATGAACTCCAACAAATTTACAAGAAAACACCAAACAACCCCATCAAAAAGTGGGCGAAGGACATGAACAGACACTCCTCCAAAGAAGACATTTATGCAGCCAAAAAACACATGAAAAAATGCTCACCATCACTGGTCATCAGAGAAATGCAAATCAAAACCACAATGAGATACCATCTCACACCAGTTAGAACGGCAATCATTCAAAAGTCAGGAAACAACAGGTGCTGGAGAGGATGTGGAGAAATAGGAACACTTTTACACTGTTGGTGGGACTGTAAACTAGTTCAACCCTTGTGGAAGTCACTGTGGCGATTCCTCAGGGATCTAGAACTAGAAATTCCATTTGACCCAGCCATCCCATTACTGGGTATATACCCAAAGGACTATAAATCATGCTGCTACAAAGACACATGCACACGTATGTTTATTGCGGCTTTATACACAATAGCAAAGACTTGGAACCAACCCAAATGTCCAACAATGATAGACTGGATTAAGAAAATGTGGCACATATACACCATGGAATACTAGGCAGCCATAAAAAATGATGAGTTCATATCCTTTGTAGGGACATGGATGAAATTGGAAATCATCGTTCTCAGTAAACTATCGCAAGAACAAAAAACCAAACACCACATATTCTCACTCATAGGTGGGAATTGAACAATGAGAAAACATGGATACAAGAAGGGGAACATCACACTTCGGGTACTGTTGTGGGGTGGGGGGAGGGGCGAGGGACAGCATTGGGAGATATACCTAATGCTAGATGACGAGTTGGTGGGTGCAGCGCACCAGCATGGCACATGTATACACATGTAGCTTACCTGCACGTTGCGCACATGTACCATAGAGCCTCAAGTATGATAATCACAATAATAATAATAATAATAATAATAATAATGATAAAAAGAAAAAAAAATTAAAAAAAAAGAAAGGGATAAATTCCTCGACACATACACTCTCCCATGACTAAACCAGGAAGAAGTTGAATCTCTGAATAGACTAATAACAGGAGCTGAAATTGTGGCAATAATCAATAGCTTACCAACCAAAAAGAGTCCAGGATCAGATGGGTTCACAGCCGAATTCTACCAGAGGTCCAAGGAGGAACTGGAACCATTACTTCAGAAACTATTCCAATCAATAGAAAAAGAGGGAATCCTTCCTAACTCATTTTATGAGGCCAGCATCATGCTGATACCAAAGCTGGGCAGAGACACAATCAAAAAAGAGAATTTTAGACCAATATCCTTGATGAATATTGATGCAAAAATCCTCAATAAATTACTGGCAAACCGAATCCAGCCGCACATCAGGCAGCTTATCCACCATGATCAAGTGGGCTTCATCCCTGGGATGCAAGTCTGGTTCAATATACGCAAATCAATAAATGTAATCCAGCATATAAACAGAACCAAAGTCAAAAACCACATGATTATCTCAATACGTGAAGAAAAGGACTTTGACAAAATTCAACAACCCTTCATGCTAAAAACTCTCAATAAATTAGGTATTGATGGGTCGTATCTCAAAACAATAAGAGCTATTTATGACAAACCCACAGCCAATATCATACTGAATGGGCAAAAACTGGAAGCATTCACTTTGAAAACTGGCACAAGACAGGGATGCCCTCTCTCACCACTTCTATTCAACATAGTGTTGGAAGTTCTGGCCAGGGCAATTAGGCAAGAGAAGGAAATCAAGGGTATTCAATTAGGAAAAAAGGAAGTCAAATTGTCCCTGTTTGCAGATGACGTGATAGTATATCTAGAAAACCCCATTGTCTCAGCCCAAAATCTCCTTAAGCTGATAAGCAACTTCAGCAAAGTCTCAGGATACAAAATCAATGCACAAAAATCACAAGCATTCTTATACATCAATAACAGACAAACAGAGAGCCAAATCATGAGTGAACTCCCATTCACAATTGCTTCAAAGAGAATAAAATACCTAGGAAACCAACTTACAAGGGATGTGAAGGACCTCTTCAAGGAGAAAACTACAAACCACTGCTCAAGGAAATAAAAGAGGAGACAAACAAACGGAAGAACATTCCATGCTCATGGGTAGGAAGAATCAATATCATGAAAATGGCCATCCTTCCCAAGGTAATTTACAGATTCAATGCCATCCCCATCAAGTTACCAATGACTTTCTTCACAGAATTGGAAAAAACTACTTTAAAGTCCATATGGAACCAAAAAAGAGCCCGCATCACCAAGTCAATCCTAAGCCAAAAGAACAAAGCTGGAGGCATCACGCTACCTGACTTCAAACTCTACTACAAGGCTACAGTAACCAAAACAGCATGGTACTGGTACCAAAACAGAGATCTAGATCAATGGAACAGAACAGAGCCGTCAGAAATAATGCCACCTATCTACAAGTATCTGATCTTTGACAAACCTGACAAAAACAAGAAATGGAGAAAGGATTCCCTATTTAATAAATGGTGCTGGGAAAACTGGCTAGCCACATGTAGAAAGCTGAAACTGGATCCCGTCCTTACACCTTATACAAAAATCAACTCAAGATGGATTAAAGACTTAAACGTTAGACCTAAAACCATAAAAACCCTAGAAGAAAACCTAGGCAATACCATTCAGGACATAGGCATGGGCAAGGACTTCATGTCTAAAACACCAAAAGCAATGGCAACAAAAGCCAAAATTGACAAATGGGATCTAATTAAACTAAAGAGCTTCTGCACAGCAAAGGAAACTACCATCAGAGTGAACAGGCAACCTACAAAATGGGAGAAAATTTTCGCAACCTACTCATCTGACAAAGGGCTAATATCCAGAATCTACAATGAACTCCAACAAATTTACAAGAAAACACCAAACAACCCTATCAAAAAGTGGGCGAAGGACATGAACAGACACTCCTCCAAAGAAGACATTTATGCAGCCAAAAAACACATGAAAAAATGCTCACCATCACTGGCCATCAGAGAAATGCAAATCAAAACCACAATGAGATACCATCTCACACCAGTTAGAACGGCAATCATTAAAAAGTCAGGAAACAACAGGTGCTGGAGAGGATGTGGAGAAATAGGAACACTTTTACACTGTTGGTGGGACTGTAAACTAGTTCAACCCTTGTGGAAGTCACTGTGGCGATTCCTCAGGGATCTAGAACTAGAAATTCCATTTGACCCAGCCATCCCATTACTGGGTATATACCCAAAGGACTATAAATCATGCTGCTATAAAGACACATGCACACGTATGTTTATTGCGGCATTATACACAATAGCAAAGACTTGGAACCAACCCAAATGTCCAACAATGATAGACTGGATTAAGAAAATGTGGCACATATACACCATGGAATACTAGGCAGCCATAAAAAATGATGAGTTCATATCCTTTGTAGGGACATGGATGAAATTGGAAATCATCGTTCTCAGTAAACTATCGCAAGAACAAAAAACCAAACACCACATATTCTCACTCATAGGTGGGAATTGAACAATGAGATAACATGGATACAAGAAGGCTAACATGACACTTCGGGGACTGTTGTGGGGTGGGGGGAGGGGCGAGGGACAGCATTGGGAGATATACCTAATGCTAGATGACGAGTTGGTGGGTGCAGCGCACCAGCATGGCACATGTATACACATGTAGCTTACCTGCACATTGCGCACATGTACCATAGAGCCTCAAGTATAATAATAATAATAATAATAATAATAATGATAAAAAGAAAAAAGAATTAAAAAAAAAGAAAGGGATAAATTCCTCGACACATACACTCTCCCATGACTAAACCAGGAAGAAGTTGAATCTCTGAATAGACTAATAACAGGAGCTGAAATTGTGGCAATAATCAATAGCTTACCAACCAAAAAGAGTCCAGGATCAGATGGGTTCACAGCCGAATTCTACCAGAGGTCCAAGGAGGAACTGGAACCATTACTTCAGAAACTATTCCAATCAATAGAAAAAGAGGGAATCCTTCCTAACTCATTTTATGAGGCCAGCATCATGCTGATACCAAAGCTGGGCAGAGACACAATCAAAAAAGAGAATTTTAGACCAATATCCTTGATGAATATTGATGCAAAAATCCTCAATAAATTACTGGCAAACCGAAACCAGCCGCACATCAGGCAGCTTATCCACCATGATCAAGTGGGCTTCATCCCTGGGATGCAAGTCTGGTTCAATATACGCAAATCAATAAATGTAATCCAGCATATAAACAGAACCAAAGTCAAAAACCACATGATTATCTCAATACGTGAAGAAAAGGACTTTGACAAAATTCAACAACCCTTCATGCTAAAAACTCTCAATAAATTAGGTATTGATGGGTCGTATCTCAAAATAATAAGAGCTATTTATGACAAACCCACAGCCAATATCATACTGAATGGGCAAAAACTGGAAGAATTCACTTTGAAAACTGGCACAAGACAGGGATGCCCTCTCTCACCACTTCTATTCAACATAGTGTTGGAAGTTCTGGCCAGGGCAATTAGGCAAGAGAAGGAAATCAAGGGTATTCAATTAGGAAAAAAGGAAGTCAAATTCTCCCTGTTTGCAGATGACGTGATAGTATATCTAGAAAACCCCATTGTCTCAGCCCAAAATCTCCTTAAGCTGATAAGCAACTTCAGCAAAGTCTCAGGATACAAAATCAATGCACAAAAATCACAAGCATTCTTATACATCAATAACAGACAAACAGAGAGCCAAATCATGAGTGAACTCCCATTCACAATTGCTTCAAAGAGAATAAAATACCTAGGAAACCAACTTACAAGGGATGTGAAGGACCTCTTCAAGGAGAAAACTACAAACCACTGCTCAAGGAAATAAAAGAGGAGACAAACAAATGGAAGAACATTCCATGCTCATGGGTAGGAAGAATCAATATCATGAAAATGGCCATCCTTCCCAAGGTAATTTACAGATTCAATGCCCTCCCCATCAAGTTACCAATGACTTTCTGCACAGAATTGGAAAAAACTACTTTAAAGTTCATATGGAACCAAAAAAGAGCCCGCATCACCAAGTCAATCCTAAGCCAAAAGAACAAAGCTGGAGGCATCACGCTACCTGACTTCAAACTCTACTACAAGGCTACAGTAACCAAAACAGCATGGTACTGGTACCAAAACAGAGATCTAGATCAATGGAACAGAACAGAGCCGTCAGAAATAATGCCACCTATCTACAACTATCTGATCTTTGACAAACCTGACAAAAACAAGAAATGGAGAAAGGATTCCCTATATAATAAATGGTGCTGGGAAAACTGGCTAGCCACATGTAGAAAGCTGAAACTGGATCCCGTCCTTACACCTTATACAAAAATCAACTCAAGATGGATTAAAGACTTAAACGTTAGACCTAAAACCATAAAAACCCTAGAAGAAAACCTAGGCAATACCATTCAGGACATAGGCATGGGCAAGGACTTCATGTCTAAAACACCAAAAGCAATGGCAACAAAAGCCAAAATTGACAAATGGGATCTAATTAAACTAAAGAGCTTCTGCACAGCAAAGGAAACTACCATCAGAGTGAACAGGCAACCTACAAAATGGGAGAAAATTTTCGCAAACTACTCATCTGACAAAGGGCTAATATCCAGAATCTACAATGAACTCCAACAAATTTACAAGAAAACACCAAACAACCCCATCAAAAAGTGGGCGAAGGACATGAACAGACACTCCTCCAAAGAAGACATTTATGCAGCCAAAAAACACATGAAAAAATGCTCACCATCACTGGTCATCAGAGAAATGCAAATCAAAACCACAATGAGATACCATCTCACACCAGTTAGAACGGCAATCATTCAAAAGTCAGGAAACAACAGGTGCTGGAGAGGATGTGGAGAAATAGGAACACTTTTACACTGTTGGTGGGACTGTAAACTAGTTCAACCCTTGTGGAAGTCACTGTGGCGATTCCTCAGGGATCTAGAAGTAGAAATTCCATTTGACCCAGCCATCCCATTACTGGGTATATACCCAAAGGACTATAAATCATGCTGCTACAAAGACACATGCACACGTATGTTTATTGCGGCTTTATACACAATAGCAAAGACTTGGAACCAACCCAAATGTCCAACAATGATAGACTGGATTAAGAAAATGTGGCACATATACACCATGGAATACTAGGCAGCCATAAAAAATGATGAGTTCATATCCTTTGTAGGGACATGGATGAAATTGGAAATCATCGTTCTCAGTAAACTATCGCAAGAACAAAAAACCAAACACCACATATTCTCACTCATAGGTGGGAATTGAACAATGAGAAAACATGGATACAAGAAGGGGAACATCACACTTCGGGTACTGTTGTGGGGTGGGGGGAGGGGCGAGGGACAGCATTGGGAGATATACCTAATGCTAGATGACGAGTTGGTGGGTGCAGCGCACCAGCATGGCACATGTATACACATGTAGCTTACCTGCACGTTGCGCACATGTACCATAGAGCCTCAAGTATGATAATCACAATAATAATAATAATAATAATAATAATAATGATAAAAAGAAAAAAAATTAAAAAAAAAGAAAGGGATAAATTCCTCGACACATACACTCTCCCATGACTAAACCAGGAAGAAGTTGAATCTCTGAATAGACTAATAACAGGAGCTGAAATTGTGGCAATAATCAATAGCTTACCAACCAAAAAGAGTCCAGGATCAGATGGGTTCACAGCCGAATTCTACCAGAGGTCCAAGGAGGAACTGGAACCATTACTTCAGAAACTATTCCAATCAATAGAAAAAGAGGGAATCCTTCCTAACTCATTTTATGAGGCCAGCATCATGCTGATACCAAAGCTGGGCAGAGACACAATCAAAAAAGAGAATTTTAGACCAATATCCTTGATGAATATTGATGCAAAAATCCTCAATAAATTACTGGCAAACCGAATCCAGCCGCACATCAGGCAGCTTATCCACCATGATCAAGTGGGCTTCATCCCTGGGATGCAAGTCTGGTTCAATATACGCAAATCAATAAATGTAATCCAGCATATAAACAGAACCAAAGTCAAAAACCACATGATTATCTCAATACGTGAAGAAAAGGACTTTGACAAAATTCAACAACCCTTCATGCTAAAAACTCTCAATAAATTAGGTATTGATGGGTCGTATCTCAAAACAATAAGAGCTATTTATGACAAACCCACAGCCAATATCATACTGAATGGGCAAAAACTGGAAGCATTCACTTTGAAAACTGGCACAAGACAGGGATGCCCTCTCTCACCACTTCTATTCAACATAGTGTTGGAAGTTCTGGCCAGGGCAATTAGGCAAGAGAAGGAAATCAAGGGTATTCAATTAGGAAAAAAGGAAGTCAAATTGTCCCTGTTTGCAGATGACGTGATAGTATATCTAGAAAACCCCATTGTCTCAGCCCAAAATCTCCTTAAGCTGATAAGCAACTTCAGCAAAGTCTCAGGATACAAAATCAATGCACAAAAATCACAAGCATTCTTATACATCAATAACAGACAAACAGAGAGCCAAATCATGAGTGAACTCCCATTCACAATTGCTTCAAAGAGAATAAAATACCTAGGAAACCAACTTACAAGGGATGTGAAGGACCTCTTCAAGGAGAAAACTACAAACCACTGCTCAAGGAAATAAAAGAGGAGACAAACAAACGGAAGAACATTCCATGCTCATGGGTAGGAAGAATCAATATCATGAAAATGGCCATCCTTCCCAAGGTAATTTACAGATTCAATGCCCTCCCCATCAAGTTACCAATGACTTTCTTCACAGAATTGGAAAAAACTACTTTAAAGTCCATATGGAACCAAAAAAGAGCCCGCATCACCAAGTCAATCCTAAGCCAAAAGAACAAAGCTGGAGGCATCACGCTACCTGACTTCAAACTCTACTACAAGGCTACAGTAACCAAAACAGCATGGTACTGGTACCAAAACAGAGATCTAGATCAATGGAACAGAACAGAGCCGTCAGAAATAATGCCACCTATCTACAACTATCTGATCTTTGACAAACCTGACAAAAACAAGAAATGGAGAAAGGATTCCCTATTTAATAAATGGTGCTGGGAAAACTGGCTAGCCACATGTAGAAAGCTGAAACTGGATCCCGTCCTTACACCTTATACAAAAATCAACTCAAGATGGATTAAAGACTTAAACGTTAGACCTAAAACCATAAAAACCCTAGAAGAAAACCTAGGCAATACCATTCAGGACATAGGCATGGGCAAGGACTTCATGTCTAAAACACCAAAAGCAATGGCAACAAAAGCCAAAATTGACAAATGGGATCTAATTAAACTAAAGAGCTTCTGCACAGCAAAGGAAACTACCATCAGAGTGAACAGGCAACCTACAAAATGGGAGAAAATTTTCGCAACCTACTCATCTGACAAAGGGCTAATATCCAGAATCTACAATGAACTCCAACAAATTTACAAGAAAACACGAAACAACCCTATCAAAAAGTGGGCGAAGGACATGAACAGACACTCCTCCAAAGAAGACATTTATGCAGCCAAAAAACACATGAAAAAATGCTCACCATCACTGGCCATCAGAGAAATGCAAATCAAAACCACAATGAGATACCATCTCACACCAGTTAGAACGGCAATCATTCAAAAGTCAGGAAACAACAGGTGCTGGAGAGGATGTGGAGAAATAGGAACACTTTTACACTGTTGGTGGGACTGTAAACTAGTTCAACCCTTGTGGAAGTCACTGTGGCGATTCCTCAGGGATCTAGAACTAGAAATTCCATTTGACCCAGCCATCCCATTACTGGGTATATACCCAAAGGACTATAAATCATGCTGCTATAAAGACACATGCACACGTATGTTTATTGCGGCATTATACACAATAGCAAAGACTTGGAACCAACCCAAATGTCCAACAATGATAGACTGGATTAAGAAAATGTGGCACATATACACCATGGAATACTAGGCAGCCATAAAAAATGATGAGTTCATATCCTTTGTAGGGACATGGATGAAATTGGAAATCATCGTTCTCAGTAAACTATCGCAAGAACAAAAAACCAAACACCACATATTCTCACTCATAGGTGGGAATTGAACAATGAGAAAACATGGATACAAGAAGGGGAACATGACACTTCGGGGACTGTTGTGGGGTGGGGGGAGGGGCGAGGGACAGCATTGGGAGATATACCTAATGCTAGATGACGAGTTGGTGGGTGCAGCGCACCAGCATGGCACATGTATACACATGTAGCTTACCTGCACATTGCGCACATGTACCATAGAGCCTCAAGTATAATAATAATAATAATAATAATAATAATGATAAAAAGAAAAAAGAATTAAAAAAAAAGAAAGGGATAAATTCCTCGACACATACACTCTCCCATGACTAAACCAGGAAGAAGTTGAATCTCTGAATAGACTAATAACAGGAGCTGAAATTGTGGCAATAATCAATAGCTTACCAACCAAAAAGAGTCCAGGATCAGATGGGTTCACAGCCGAATTCTACCAGAGGTCCAAGGAGGAACTGGAACCATTACTTCAGAAACTATTCCAATCAATAGAAAAAGAGGGAATCCTTCCTAACTCATTTTATGAGGCCAGCATCATGCTGATACCAAAGCTGGGCAGAGACACAATCAAAAAAGAGAATTTTAGACCAATATCCTTGATGAATATTGATGCAAAAATCCTCAATAAATTACTGGCAAACCGAAACCAGCCGCACATCAGGCAGCTTATCCACCATGATCAAGTGGGCTTCATCCCTGGGATGCAAGTCTGGTTCAATATACGCAAATCAATAAATGTAATCCAGCATATAAACAGAACCAAAGTCAAAAACCACATGATTATCTCAAAACGTGATGAAAAGGACTTTGACAAAATTCAACAACCCTTCATGCTAAAAACTCTCAATAAATTAGGTATTGATGGGTCGTATCTCAAAATAATAAGAGCTATTTATGACAAACCCACAGCCAATGTCATACTGAATGGGCAAAAACTGGAAGAATTCACTTTGAAAACTGGCACAAGACAGGGATGCCCTCTCTCACCACTTCTATTCAACATAGTGTTGGAAGTTCTGGCCAGGGCAATTAGGCAAGAGAAGGAAATCAAGGGTATTCAATTAGGAAAAAAGGAAGTCAAATTCTCCCTGTTTGCAGATGACGTGATAGTATATCTAGAAAACC
The DNA here is from genome assembly GCF_028885655.2 of Pongo abelii. Taxonomy (NCBI): domain Eukaryota; kingdom Metazoa; phylum Chordata; class Mammalia; order Primates; family Hominidae; genus Pongo; species Pongo abelii. The sequence continues at coordinate 5,886,929 of NC_071999.2, forward strand.
CCATTGTCTCAGCCCAAAATCTCCTTAAGCTGATAAGCAACTTCAGCAAAGTCTCAGGATACAAAATCAATGCACAAAAATCACAAGCATTCTTATACATCAATAACAGACAAACAGAGAGCCAAATCATGAGTGAACTCCCATTCACAATTGCTTCAAAGAGAATAAAATACCTAGGAAACCAACTTACAAGGGATGTGAAGGACCTCTTCAAGGAGAAAACTACAAACCACTGCTCAAGGAAATAAAAGAGGAGACAAACAAATGGAAGAACATTCCATGCTCATGGGTAGGAAGAATCAATATCATGAAAATGGCCATCCTTCCCAAGGTAATTTACAGATTCAATGCCCTCCCCATCAAGTTACCAATGACTTTCTGCACAGAATTGGAAAAAACTACTTTAAAGTTCATATGGAACCAAAAAAGAGCCCGCATCACCAAGTCAATCCTAAGCCAAAAGAACAAAGCTGGAAGCATCACGCTACCTGACTTCAAACTCTACTACAAGGCTACAGTAACCAAAACAGCATGGTACTGGTACCAAAACAGAGATCTAGATCAATGGAACAGAACAGAGCCGTCAGAAATAATGCCACCTATCTACAACTATCTGATCTTTGACAAACCTGACAAAAACAAGAAATGGAGAAAGGATTCCCTATTTAATAAATGGTGCTGGGAAAACTGGCTAGCCACATGTAGAAAGCTGAAACTGGATCCCGTCCTTACACCTTATACAAAAATCAACTCAAGATGGATTAAAGACTTAAACGTTAGACCTAAAACCATAAAAACCCTAGAAGAAAACCTAGGCAATACCATTCAGGACATAGGCATGGGCAAGGACTTCATGTCTAAAACACCAAAAGCAATGGCAACAAAAGCCAAAATTGACAAATGGGATCTAATTAAACTAAAGAGCTTCTGCACAGCAAAGGAAACTACCATCAGAGTGAACAGGCAACCTACAAAATGGGAGAAAATTTTCGCAACCTACTCATCTGACAAAGGGCTAATATCCAGAATCTACAATGAACTCCAACAAATTTACAAGAAAACACCAAACAACCCCATCAAAAAGTGGGCGAAGGACATGAACAGACACTCCTCCAAAGAAGACATTTATGCAGCCAAAAAACACATGAAAAAATGCTCACCATCACTGGCCATCAGAGAAATGCAAATCAAAACCACAATGAGATACCATCTCACACCAGTTAGAACGGCAATCATTAAAAAGTCAGGAAACAACAGGTGCTGGAGAGGATGTGGAGAAATAGGAACACTTTTACACTGTTGGTGGGACTGTAAACTAGTTCAACCCTTGTGGAAGTCACTGTGGCGATTCCTCAGGGATCTAGAACTAGAAATTCCATTTGACCCAGCCATCCCATTACTGGGTATATACCCAAAGGACTATAAATCATGCTGCTACAAAGACACATGCACACGTATGTTTATTGCGGCTTTATACACAATAGCAAAGACTTGGAACCAACCCAAATGTCCAACAATGATAGACTGGATTAAGAAAATGTGGCACATATACACCATGGAATACTAGGCAGCCATAAAAAATGATGAGTTCATATCCTTTGTAGGGACATGGATGAAATTGGAAATCATCGTTCTCAGTAAACTATCGCAAGAACAAAAAACCAAACACCACATATTCTCACTCATAGGTGGGAATTGAACAATGAGAAAACATGGATACAAGAAGGGGAACATCACACTTCGGGTACTGTTGTGGGGTGGTGGGAGGGGCGAGGGACAGCATTGGGAGATATACCTAATGCTAGATGACGAGTTGGTGGGTGCAGCGCACCAGCATGGCACATGTATACACATGTAGCTTACCTGCACGTTGCGCACATGTACCATAGAGCCTCAAGTATGATAATCACAATAATAATAATAATAATAATAATAATAATGATAAAAAGAAAAAAAAATTAAAAAAAAAGAAAGGGATAAATTCCTCGACACATACACTCTCCCATGACTAAACCAGGAAGAAGTTGAATCTCTGAATAGACTAATAACAGGAGCTGAAATTGTGGCAATAATCAATAGCTTACCAACCAAAAAGAGTCCAGGATCAGATGGGTTCACAGCCGAATTCTACCAGAGGTCCAAGGAGGAACTGGAACCATTACTTCAGAAACTATTCCAATCAATAGAAAAAGAGGGAATCCTTCCTAACTCATTTTATGAGGCCAGCATCATGCTGATAAAAAGCTGGGCAGAGACACAATCAAAAAAGAGAATTTTAGACCAATATCCTTGATGAATATTGATGCAAAAATCCTCAATAAATTACTGGCAAACCGAATCCAGCCGCACATCAGGCAGCTTATCCACCATGATCAAGTGGGCTTCATCCCTGGGATGCAAGTCTGGTTCAATATACGCAAATCAATAAATGTAATCCAGCATATAAACAGAACCAAAGTCAAAAACCACATGATTATCTCAATACGTGAAGAAAAGGACTTTGACAAAATTCAACAACCCTTCATGCTAAAAACTCTCAATAAATTAGGTATTGATGGGTCGTATCTCAAAACAATAAGAGCTATTTATGACAAACCCACAGCCAATATCATACTGAATGGGCAAAAACTGGAAGCATTCACTTTGAAAACTGGCACAAGACAGGGATGCCCTCTCTCACCACTTCTATTCAACATAGTGTTGGAAGTTCTGGCCAGGGCAATTAGGCAAGAGAAGGAAATCAAGGGTATTCAATTAGGAAAAAAGGAAGTCAAATTGTCCCTGTTTGCAGATGACGTGATAGTATATCTAGAAAACCCCATTGTCTCAGCCCAAAATCTCCTTAAGCTGATAAGCAACTTCAGCAAAGTCTCAGGATACAAAATCAATGCACAAAAATCACAAGCATTCTTATACATCAATAACAGACAAACAGAGAGCCAAATCATGAGTGAACTCCCATTCACAATTGCTTCAAAGAGAATAAAATACCTAGGAAACCAACTTACAAGGGATGTGAAGGACCTCTTCAAGGAGAAAACTACAAACAACTGCTCAAGGAAATAAAAGAGGAGACAAACAAACGGAAGAACATTCCATGCTCATGGGTAGGAAGAATCAATATCATGAAAATGGCCATCCTTCCCAAGGTAATTTACAGATTCAATGCCCTCCCCATCACGTTACCAATGACTTTCTGCACAGAATTGGAAAAAACTACTTTAAAGTTCATATGGAACCAAAAAAGAGCCCGCATCACCAAGTCAATCCTAAGCCAAAAGAACAAAGCTGGAGGCATCACGCTACCTGACTTCAAACTCTACTACAAGGCTACAGTAACCAAAACAGCATGGTACTGGTACCAAAACAGAGATCTAGATCAATGGAACAGAACAGAGCCGTCAGAAATAATGCCACCTATCTACAACTATCTGATCTTTGACAAACCTGACAAAAACAAGAAATGGAGAAAGGATTCCCTATTTAATAAATGGTGCTGGGAAAACTGGCTAGCCACATGTAGAAAGCTGAAACTGGATCCCGTCCTTACACCTTATACAAAAATCAACTCAAGATGGATTAAAGACTTAAACGTTAGACCTAAAACCATAAAAACCCTAGAAGAAAACCTAGGCAATACCATTCAGGACATAGGCATGGGCAAGGACTTCATGTCTAAAACACCAAAAGCAATGGCAACAAAAGCCAAAATTGACAAATGGGATCTAATTAAACTAAAGAGCTTCTGCACAGCAAAGGAAACTACCATCAGAGTGAACAGGCAACCTACAAAATGGGAGAAAATTTTCGCAACCTACTCATCTGACAAAGGGCTAATATCCAGAATCTACAATGAACTCCAACAAATTTACAAGAAAACACCAAACAACCCCATCAAAAAGTGGGCGAAGGACATGAACAGACACTCCTCCAAAGAAGACATTTATGCAGCCAAAAAACACATGAAAATATGCTCACGATCACTGGCCATCAGAGAAATGCAAATCAAAACCACAATGAGATACCATCTCACACCAGTTAGAACGGCAATCATTAAAAAGTCAGGAAACAACAGGTGCTGGAGAGGATGTGGAGAAATAGGAACGCTTTTACACTGTTGGTGGGACTGTAAACTAGTTCAACCCTTGTGGAAGTCACTGTGGCGATTCCTCAGGGATCTAGAACTAGAAATTCCATTTGACCCAGCCATCCCATTACTGGGTATATACCCAAAGGACTATAAATCATGCTGCTATAAAGACACATGCACACGTATGTTTATTGCGGCATTATACACAATAGCAAAGACTTGGAACCAACCCAAATGTCCAACAATGATAGACTGGATTAAGAAAATGTGGCACATATACACCATGGAATACTAGGCAGCCATAAAAAATGATGAGTTCATATCCTTTGTAGGGACATGGATGAAATTGGAAATCATCGTTCTCAGTAAACTATCGCAAGAACAAAAAACCAAACACCACATATTCTCACTCATAGGTGGGAATTGAACAATGAGAAAACATGGATACAAGAAGGGGAACATGACACTTCGGGGACTGTTGTGGGGTGGGGGGAGGGGCGAGGGACAGCATTGGGAGATATACCTAATGCTAGATGACGAGTTGGTGGGTGCAGCGCACCAGCATGGCACATGTATACACATGTAGCTTACCTGCACATTGCGCACATGTACCATAGAGCCTCAAGTATAATAATAATAATAATAATAATAATAATGATAAAAAGAAAAAAGAATTAAAAAAAAAGAAAGGGATAAATTCCTCGACACATACACTCTCCCATGACTAAACCAGGAAGAAGTTGAATCTCTGAATAGACTAATAACAGGAGCTGAAATTGTGGCAATAATCAATAGCTTACCAACCAAAAAGAGTCCAGGATCAGATGGGTTCACAGCCGAATTCTACCAGAGGTCCAAGGAGGAACTGGAACCATTACTTCAGAAACTATTCCAATCAATAGAAAAAGAGGGAATCCTTCCTAACTCATTTTATGAGGCCAGCATCATGCTGATACCAAAGCTGGGCAGAGACACAATCAAAAAAGAGAATTTTAGACCAATATCCTTGATGAATATTGATGCAAAAATCCTCAATAAATTACTGGCAAACCGAAACCAGCCGCACATCAGGCAGCTTATCCACCATGATCAAGTGGGCTTCATCCCTGGGATGCAAGTCTGGTTCAATATACGCAAATCAATAAATGTAATCCAGCATATAAACAGAACCAAAGTCAAAAACCACATGATTATCTCAAAACGTGATGAAAAGGACTTTGACAAAATTCAACAACCCTTCATGCTAAAAACTCTCAATAAATTAGGTATTGATGGGTCGTATCTCAAAATAATAAGAGCTATTTATGACAAACCCACAGCCAATGTCATACTGAATGGGCAAAAACTGGAAGAATTCACTTTGAAAACTGGCACAAGACAGGGATGCCCTCTCTCACCACTTCTATTCAACATAGTGTTGGAAGTTCTGGCCAGGGCAATTAGGCAAGAGAAGGAAATCAAGGGTATTCAATTAGGAAAAAAGGAAGTCAAATTCTCCCTGTTTGCAGATGACGTGATAGTATATCTAGAAAACCCCATTGTCTCAGCCCAAAATCTCCTTAAGCTGATAAGCAACTTCAGCAAAGTCTCAGGATACAAAATCAATGCACAAAAATCACAAGCATTCTTATACATCAATAACAGACAAACAGAGAGCCAAATCATGAGTGAACTCCCATTCACAATTGCTTCAAAGAGAATAAAATACCTAGGAAACCAACTTACAAGGGATGTGAAGGACCTCTTCAAGGAGAAAACTACAAACCACTGCTCAAGGAAATAAAAGAGGAGACAAACAAATGGAAGAACATTCCATGCTCATGGGTAGGAAGAATCAATATCATGAAAATGGCCATCCTTCCCAAGGTAATTTACAGATTCAATGCCCTCCCCATCAAGTTACCAATGACTTTCTGCACAGAATTGGAAAAAACTACTTTAAAGTTCATATGGAACCAAAAAAGAGCCCGCATCACCAAGTCAATCCTAAGCCAAAAGAACAAAGCTGGAGGCATCACGCTACCTGACTTCAAACTCTACTACAAGGCTACAGTAACCAAAACAGCATGGTACTGGTACCAAAACAGAGATCTAGATCAATGGAACAGAACAGAGCCGTCAGAAATAATGCCACCTATCTACAACTATCTGATCTTTGACAAACCTGACAAAAACAAGAAATGGAGAAAGGATTCCCTATTTAATAAATGGTGCTGGGAAAACTGGCTAGCCACATGTAGAAAGCTGAAACTGGATCCCGTCCTTACACCTTATACAAAAATCAACTCAAGATGGATTAAAGACTTAAACGTTAGACCTAAAACCATAAAAACCCTAGAAGAAAACCTAGGCAATACCATTCAGGACATAGGCATGGGCAAGGACTTCATGTCTAAAACACCAAAAGCAATGGCAACAAAAGCCAAAATTGACAAATGGGATCTAATTAAACTAAAGAGCTTCTGCACAGCAAAGGAAACTACCATCAGAGTGAACAGGCAACCTACAAAATGGGAGAAAATTTTCGCAACCTACTCATCTGACAAAGGGCTAATATCCAGAATCTACAATGAACTCCAACAAATTTACAAGAAAACACCAAACAACCCCATCAAAAAGTGGGCGAAGGACATGAACAGACACTCCTCCAAAGAAGACATTTATGCAGCCAAAAAACACATGAAAAAATGCTCACCATCACTGGCCATCAGAGAAATGCAAATCAAAACCACAATGAGATACCATCTCACACCAGTTAGAACGGCAATCATTAAAAAGTCAGGAAACAACAGGTGCTGGAGAGGATGTGGAGAAATAGGAACACTTTTACACTGTTGGTGGGACTGTAAACTAGTTCAACCCTTGTGGAAGTCACTGTGGCGATTCCTCAGGGATCTAGAACTAGAAATTCCATTTGACCCAGCCATCCCATTACTGGGTATATACCCAAAGGACTATAAATCATGCTGCTACAAAGACACATGCACACGTATGTTTATTGCGGCTTTATACACAATAGCAAAGACTTGGAACCAACCCAAATGTCCAACAATGATAGACTGGATTAAGAAAATGTGGCACATATACACCATGGAATACTAGGCAGCCATAAAAAATGATGAGTTCATATCCTTTGTAGGGACATGGATGAAATTGGAAATCATCGTTCTCAGTAAACTATCGCAAGAACAAAAAACCAAACACCACATATTCTCACTCATAGGTGGGAATTGAACAATGAGAAAACATGGATACAAGAAGGGGAACATCACACTTCGGGTACTGTTGTGGGGTGGTGGGAGGGGCGAGGGACAGCATTGGGAGATATACCTAATGCTAGATGACGAGTTGGTGGGTGCAGCGCACCAGCATGGCACATGTATACACATGTAGCTTACCTGCACGTTGCGCACATGTACCATAGAGCCTCAAGTATGATAATCACAATAATAATAATAATAATAATAATAATAATGATAAAAAGAAAAAAAAATTAAAAAAAAAGAAAGGGATAAATTCCTCGACACATACACTCTCCCATGACTAAACCAGGAAGAAGTTGAATCTCTGAATAGACTAATAACAGGAGCTGAAATTGTGGCAATAATCAATAGCTTACCAACCAAAAAGAGTCCAGGATCAGATGGGTTCACAGCCGAATTCTACCAGAGGTCCAAGGAGGAACTGGAACCATTACTTCAGAAACTATTCCAATCAATAGAAAAAGAGGGAATCCTTCCTAACTCATTTTATGAGGCCAGCATCATGCTGATAAAAAGCTGGGCAGAGACACAATCAAAAAAGAGAATTTTAGACCAATATCCTTGATGAATATTGATGCAAAAATCCTCAATAAATTACTGGCAAACCGAATCCAGCCGCACATCAGGCAGCTTATCCACCATGATCAAGTGGGCTTCATCCCTGGGATGCAAGTCTGGTTCAATATACGCAAATCAATAAATGTAATCCAGCATATAAACAGAACCAAAGTCAAAAACCACATGATTATCTCAATACGTGAAGAAAAGGACTTTGACAAAATTCAACAACCCTTCATGCTAAAATCTCTCAATAAATTAGGTATTGATGGGTCGTATCTCAAAACAATAAGAGCTATTTATGACAAACCCACAGCCAATATCATACTGAATGGGCAAAAACTGGAAGCATTCACTTTGAAAACTGGCACAAGACAGGGATGCCCTCTCTCACCACTTCTATTCAACATAGTGTTGGAAGTTCTGGCCAGGGCAATTAGGCAAGAGAAGGAAATCAAGGGTATTCAATTAGGAAAAAAGGAAGTCAAATTGTCCCTGTTTGCAGATGACGTGATAGTATATCTAGAAAACCCCATTGTCTCAGCCCAAAATCTCCTTAAGCTGATAAGCAACTTCAGCAAAGTCTCAGGATACAAAATCAATGCACAAAAATCACAAGCATTCTTATACATCAATAACAGACAAACAGAGAGCCAAATCATGAGTGAACTCCCATTCACAATTGCTTCAAAGAGAATAAAATACCTAGGAAACCAACTTACAAGGGATGTGAAGGACCTCTTCAAGGAGAAAACTACAAACAACTGCTCAAGGAAATAAAAGAGGAGACAAACAAACGGAAGAACATTCCATGCTCATGGGTAGGAAGAATCAATATCATGAAAATGGCCATCCTTCCCAAGGTAATTTACAGATTCAATGCCCTCCCCATCACGTTACCAATGACTTTCTGCACAGAATTGGAAAAAACTACTTTAAAGTTCATATGGAACCAAAAAAGAGCCCGCATCACCAAGTCAATCCTAAGCCAAAAGAACAAAGCTGGAGGCATCACGCTACCTGACTTCAAACTCTACTACAAGGCTACAGTAACCAAAACAGCATGGTACTGGTACCAAAACAGAGATCTAGATCAATGGAACAGAACAGAGCCGTCAGAAATAATGCCACCTATCTACAACTATCTGATCTTTGACAAACCTGACAAAAACAAGAAATGGAGAAAGGATTCCCTATTTAATAAATGGTGCTGGGAAAACTGGCTAGCCACATGTAGAAAGCTGAAACTGGATCCCGTCCTTACACCTTATACAAAAATCAACTCAAGATGGATTAAAGACTTAAACGTTAGACCTAAAACCATAAAAACCCTAGAAGAAAACCTAGGCAATACCATTCAGGACATAGGCATGGGCAAGGACTTCATGTCTAAAACACCAAAAGCAATGGCAACAAAAGCCAAAATTGACAAATGGGATCTAATTAAACTAAAGAGCTTCTGCACAGCAAAGGAAACTACCATCAGAGTGAACAGGCAACCTACAAAATGGGAGAAAATTTTCGCAACCTACTCATCTGACAAAGGGCTAATATCCAGAATCTACAATGAACTCCAACAAATTTACAAGAAAACACCAAACAACCCCATCAAAAAGTGGGCGAAGGACATGAACAGACACTCCTCCAAAGAAGACATTTATGCAGCCAAAAAACACATGAAAAAATGCTCACGATCACTGGCCATCAGAGAAATGCAAATCAAAACCACAATGAGATACCATCTCACACCAGTTAGAACGGCAATCATTAAAAAGTCAGGAAACAACAGGTGCTGGAGAGGATGTGGAGAAATAGGAACGCTTTTACACTGTTGGTGGGACTGTAAACTAGTTCAACCCTTGTGGAAGTCACTGTGGCGATTCCTCAGGGATCTAGAACTAGAAATTCCATTTGACCCAGCCATCCCATTACTGGGTATATACCCAAAGGACTATAAATCATGCTGCTATAAAGACACATGCACACGTATGTTTATTGCGGCATTATACACAATAGCAAAGACTTGGAACCAACCCAAATGTCCAACAATGATAGACTGGATTAAGAAAATGTGGCACATATACACCATGGAATACTAGGCAGCCATAAAAAATGATGAGTTCATATCCTTTGTAGGGACATGGATGAAATTGGAAATCATCGTTCTCAGTAAACTATCGCAAGAACAAAAAACCAAACACCACATATTCTCACTCATAGGTGGGAATTGAACAATGAGAAAACATGGATACAAGAAGGGGAACATGACACTTCGGGGACTGTTGTGGGGTGGGGGGAGGGGCGAGGGACAGCATTGGGAGATATACCTAATGCTAGATGACGAGTTGGTGGGTGCAGCGCACCAGCATGGCACATGTATACACATGTAGCTTACCTGCACATTGCGCACATGTACCATAGAGCCTCAAGTATAATAATAATAATAATAATAATAATAATGATAAAAAGAAAAAAGAATTAAAAAAAAAGAAAGGGATAAATTCCTCGACACATACACTCTCCCATGACTAAACCAGGAAGAAGTTGAATCTCTGAATAGACTAATAACAGGAGCTGAAATTGTGGCAATAATCAATAGCTTACCAACCAAAAAGAGTCCAGGATCAGATGGGTTCACAGCCGAATTCTACCAGAGGTCCAAGGAGGAACTGGAACCATTACTTCAGAAACTATTCCAATCAATAGAAAAAGAGGGAATCCTTCCTAACTCATTTTATGAGGCCAGCATCATGCTGATACCAAAGCTGGGCAGAGACACAATCAAAAAAGAGAATTTTAGACCAATATCCTTGATGAATATTGATGCAAAAATCCTCAATAAATTACTGGCAAACCGAAACCAGCCGCACATCAGGCAGCTTATCCACCATGATCAAGTGGGCTTCATCCCTGGGATGCAAGTCTGGTTCAATATACGCAAATCAATAAATGTAATCCAGCATATAAACAGAACCAAAGTCAAAAACCACATGATTATCTCAATACGTGAAGAAAAGGACTTTGACAAAATTCAACAACCCTTCATGCTAAAAACTCTCAATAAATTAGGTATTGATGGGTCGTATCTCAAAATAATAAGAGCTATTTATGACAAACCCACAGCCAATGTCATACTGAATGGGCAAAAACTGGAAGAATTCACTTTGAAAACTGGCACAAGACAGGGATGCCCTCTCTCACCACTTCTATTCAACATAGTGTTGGAAGTTCTGGCCAGGGCAATTAGGCAAGAGAAGGAAATCAAGGGTATTCAATTAGGAAAAAAGGAAGTCAAATTCTCCCTGTTTGCAGATGACGTGATAGTATATCTAGAAAACCCCATTGTCTCAGCCCAAAATCTCCTTAAGCTGATAAGCAACTTCAGCAAAGTCTCAGGATACAAAATCAATGCACAAAAATCACAAGCATTCTTATACATCAATAACAGACAAACAGAGAGCCAAATCATGAGTGAACTCCCATTCACAATTGCTTCAAAGAGAATAAAATACCTAGGAAACCAACTTACAAGGGATGTGAAGGACCTCTTCAAGGAGAAAACTACAAACCACTGCTCAAGGAAATAAAAGAGGAGACAAACAAATGGAAGAACATTCCATGCTCATGGGTAGGAAGAATCAATATCATGAAAATGGCCATCCTTCCCAAGGTAATTTACAGATTCAATGCCCTCCCCATCAAGTTACCAATGACTTTCTGCACAGAATTGGAAAAAACTACTTTAAAGTTCATATGGAACCAAAAAAGAGCCCGCATCACCAAGTCAATCCTAAGCCAAAAGAACAAAGCTGGAGGCATCACGCTACCTGACTTCAAACTCTACTACAAGGCTACAGTAACCAAAACAGCATGGTACTGGTACCAAAACAGAGATCTAGATCAATGGAACAGAACAGAGCCGTCAGAAATAATGCCACCTATCTACAACTATCTGATCTTTGACAAACCTGACAAAAACAAGAAATGGAGAAAGGATTCCCTATTTAATAAATGGTGCTGGGAAAACTGGCTAGCCACATGTAGAAAGCTGAAACTGGATCCCGTCCTTACACCTTATACAAAAATCAACTCAAGATGGATTAAAGACTTAAACGTTAGACCTAAAACCATAAAAACCCTAGAAGAAAACCTAGGCAATACCATTCAGGACATAGGCATGGGCAAGGACTTCATGTCTAAAACACCAAAAGCAATGGCAACAAAAGCCAAAATTGACAAATGGGATCTAATTAAACTAAAGAGCTTCTGCACAGCAAAGGAAACTACCATCAGAGTGAACAGGCAACCTACAAAATGGGAGAAAATTTTCGCAACCTACTCATCTGACAAAGGGCTAATATCCAGAATCTACAATGAACTCCAACAAATTTACAAGAAAACACCAAACAACCCCATCAAAAAGTGGGCGAAGGACATGAACAGACACTCCTCCAAAGAAGACATTTATGCAGCCAAAAAACACATGAAAAAATGCTCACCATCACTGGCCATCAGAGAAATGCAAATCAAAACCACAATGAGATACCATCTCACACCAGTTAGAACGGCAATCATTAAAAAGTCAGGAAACAACAGGTGCTGCAGAGGATGTGGAGAAATAGGAACACTTTTACACTGTTGGTGGGACTGTAAACTAGTTCACCCCTTGTGGAAGTCACTGTGGCGATTCCTCAGGGATCTAGAACTAGAAATTCCATTTGACCCAGCCATCCCATTACTGGGTATATACCCAAAGGACTATAAATCATGCTGCTACAAAGACACATGCACACGTATGTTTATTGCGGCTTTATACACAATAGCAAAGACTTGGAACCAACCCAAATGTCCAACAATGATAGACTGGATTAAGAAAATGTGGCACATATACACCATGGAATACTAGGCAGCCATAAAAAATGATGAGTTCATATCCTTTGTAGGGACATGGATGAAATTGGAAATCATCGTTCTCAGTAAACTATCGCAAGAACAAGAAACCAAACACCACATATTCTCACTCATAGGTGGGAATTGAACAATGAGAAAACATGGATACAAGAAGGGGAACATCACACTTCGGGTACTGTTGTGGGGTGGTGGGAGGGGCGAGGGACAGCATTGGGAGATATACCTAATGCTAGATGACGAGTTGGTGGGTGCAGCGCACCAGCATGGCACATGTATACACATGTAGCTTACCTGCACGTTGCGCACATGTACCATAGAGCCTCAAGTATGATAATCACAATAATAATAATAATAATAATAATAATAATAATGATAAAAAGAAAAAAAAATTAAAAAAAAAGAAAGGGATAAATTCCTCGACACATACACTCTCCCATGACTAAACCAGGAAGAAGTTGAATCTCTGAATAGACTAATAACAGGAGCTGAAATTGTGGCAATAATCAATAGCTTACCAACCAAAAAGAGTCCAGGATCAGATGGGTTCACAGCCGAATTCTACCAGAGGTCCAAGGAGGAACTGGAACCATTACTTCAGAAACTATTCCAATCAATAGAAAAAGAGGGAATCCTTCCTAACTCATTTTATGAGGCCAGCATCATGCTGATAAAAAGCTGGGCAGAGACACAATCAAAAAAGAGAATTTTAGACCAATATCCTTGATGAATATTGATGCAAAAATCCTCAATAAATTACTGGCAAACCGAATCCAGCCGCACATGAGACAGCTTATCCACCATGATCAAGTGGGCTTCATCCCTGGGATGCAAGTCTGGTTCAATATACGCAAATCAATAAATGTAATCCAGCATATAAACAGAACCAAAGTCAAAAACCACATGATTATCTCAATACGTGAAGAAAAGGACTTTGACAAAATTCAACAACCCTTCATGCTAAAAACTCTCAATAAATTAGGTATTGATGGGTCGTATCTCAAAATAATAAGAGCTATTTATGACAAACCCACAGCCAATATCATACTGAATGGGCAAAAACTGGAAGCATTCACTTTGAAAACTGGCACAAGACAGGGATGCCCTCTCTCACCACTTCTATTCAACATAGTGTTGGAAGTTCTGGCCAGGGCAATTAGGCAAGAGAAGGAAATCAAGGGTATTCAATTAGGAAAAAAGGAAGTCAAATTCTCCCTGTTTGCAGATGACGTGATAGTATATCTAGAAAACCCCATTGTCTCAGCCCAAAATCTCCTTAAGCTGATAAGCAACTTCAGCAAAGTCTCAGGATACAAAATCAATGGACAAAAATCACAAGCATTCTTATACATCAATAACAGACAAACAGAGAGCCAAATCATGAGTGAACTCACATTCACAATTGCTTCAAAGAGAATAAAATACCTAGGAATCCAACTTCCAAGGGATGTGAAGGACCTCTTCAAGGAGAAAACTACAAACCACTGCTCAAGGAAATAAAAGAGGAGACAAACAAATGGAAGAACATTCCATGCTCATGGGTAGGAAGAATCAATATCATGAAAATGGCCATCCTTCCCAAGGTAATTTACAGATTCAATGCCCTCCCCATCAAGTTACTAATGACTTTCTGCACAGAATTGGAAAAAACTACTTTAAAGTTCATATGGAACCAAAAAAGAGCCCGCATCACCAAGTCAATCCTAAGCCAAAAGAACAAAGCTGGAGGCATCACGCTACCTGACTTCAAACTCTACTACAAGGCTACAGTAACCAAAACAGCATGGTACTGGTACCAAAACAGAGATCTAGATCAATGGAACAGAACAGAGCCGTCAGAAATAATGCCACCTATCTACAACTATCTGATCTTTGACAAACCTGACAAAAACAAGAAATGGAGAAAGGATTCCCTATTTAATAAATGGTGCTGGGAAAACTGGCTAGCCACATGTAGAAAGCTGAAACTGGATCCCGTCCTTACACCTTATACAAAAATCAACTCAAGATGGATTAAAGACTTAAACGTTAGACCTAAAACCATAAAAACCCTAGAAGAAAACCTAGGCAATACCATTCAGGACATAGGCATGGGCAAGGACTTCAGGTCTAAAACACCAAAAGCAATGGCAACAAAAGCCAAAATTGACAAATGGGATCTAATTAAACTAAAGAGCTTCTGCACAGCAAAGGAAACTACCATCAGAGTGAACAGGCAACCTACAAAATGGGAGAAAATTTTCGCAACCTACTCATCTGACAAAGGGCTAATATCCAGAATCTACAATGAACTCCAACAAATTTACAAGAAAACACCAAACAACCCCATCAAAAAGTGGGCGAAGGACATGAACAGACACTCCTCCAAAGAAGACATTTATGCAGCCAAAAAACACATGAAAAAATGCTCACCATCACTGGCCATCAGAGAAATGCAAATCAAAACCACAATGAGATACCATCTCACACCAGTTAGAACGACAATCATTAAAAAGTCAGGAAACAACAGGTGCTGGAGAGGATGTGGAGAAATAGGAACACTTTTACACTGTTGGTGGGACTGTAAACTAGTTCAACCCTTGTGGAAGTCACTGTGGCGATTCCTCAGGGATCTAGAACTAGAAATTCCATTTGACCCAGCCATCCCATTACTGGGTATATACCCAAAGGACTATAAATCATGCTGCTATAAAGACACATGCACACGTATGTTTATTGCGGCATTATACACAATAGCAAAGACTTGGAACCAACCCAAATGTCCAACAATGATAGACTGGATTAAGAAAATGTGGCACATATACACCATGGAATACTAGGCAGCCATAAAAAATGATGAGTTCATATCCTTTGTAGGGACATGGATGAAATTGGAAATCATCGTTCTCAGTAAACTATCGCAAGAACAAAAAACCAAACACCACATATTCTCACTCATAGGTGGGAATTGAACAATGAGAAAACATGGATACAAGAAGGGGAACATCACACTTCGGGGACTGTTGTGGGGTGGGGTGAGGGGCGAGGGACAGCATTGGGAGATATACCTAATGCTAGATGACGAGTTGGTGGGTGCAGCGCACCAGCATGGCACATGTATACACATGTAGCTTACCTGCACGTTGCGCACATGTACCATAGAGCCTCAAGTATAATAATAATAATAATAATAATAATAATAATAATGATAAAAAGAAAAAAAAATTAAAAAAAAAGAAAGGGATAAATTCCTCGACACATACACTCTCCCATGACTAAACCAGGAAGAAGTTGAATCTCTGAATAGACTAATAACAGGAGCTGAAATTGTGGCAATAATCAATAGCTTACCAACCAAAAAGAGTCCAGGATCAGATGGGTTCACAGCCGAATTCTACCAGAGGTCCAAGGAGGAACTGGAACCATTACTTCAGAAACTATTCCAATCAATAGAAAAAGAGGGAATCCTTCCTAACTCATTTTATGAGGCCAGCATCATGCTGATACCAAAGCTGGGCAGAGACACAATCAAAAAAGAGAATTTTAGACCAATATCCTTGATGAATATTGATGCAAAAATCCTCAATAAATTACTGGCAAACCGAAACCAGCCGCACATCAGGCAGCTTATCCACCATGATCAAGTGGGCTTCATCCCTGGGATGCAAGTCTGGTTCAATATACGCAAATCAATAAATGTAATCCAGCATATAAACAGAACCAAAGTCAAAAACCACATGATTATCTCAATACGTGAAGAAAAGGACTTTGACAAAATTCAACAACCCTTCATGCTAAAAACTCTCAATAAATTAGGTATTGATGGGTCGTATCTCAAAATAATAAGAGCTATTTATGACAAACCCACAGCCAATGTCATACTGAATGGGCAAAAACTGGAAGAATTCACTTTGAAAACTGGCACAAGACAGGGATGCCCTCTCTCACCACTTCTATTCAACATAGTGTTGGAAGTTCTGGCCAGGGCAATTAGGCAAGAGAAGGAAATCAAGGGTATTCAATTAGGAAAAAAGGAAGTCAAATTCTCCCTGTTTGCAGATGACGTGATAGTATATCTAGAAAACCCCATTGTCTCAGCCCAAAATCTCCTTAAGCTGATAAGCAACTTCAGCAAAGTCTCAGGATACAAAATCAATGCACAAAAATCACAAGCATTCTTATACATCAATAACAGACAAACAGAGAGCCAAATCATGAGTGAACTCCCATTCACAATTGCTTCAAAGAGAATAAAATACCTAGGAAACCAACTTACAAGGGATGTGAAGGACCTCTTCAAGGAGAAAACTACAAACCACTGCTCAAGGAAATAAAAGAGGAGACAAACAAATGGAAGAACATTCCATGCTCATGGGTAGGAAGAATCAATATCATGAAAATGGCCATCCTTCCCAAGGTAATTTACAGATTCAATGCCCTCCCCATCAAGTTACCAATGACTTTCTGCACAGAATTGGAAAAAACTACTTTAAAGTTCATATGGAACCAAAAAAGAGCCCGCATCACCAAGTCAATCCTAAGCCAAAAGAACAAAGCTGGAGGCATCACGCTACCTGACTTCAAACTCTACTACAAGGCTACAGTAACCAAAACAGCATGGTACTGGTACCAAAACAGAGATCTAGATCAATGGAACAGAACAGAGCCGTCAGAAATAATGCCACCTATCTACAACTATCTGATCTTTGACAAACCTGACAAAAACAAGAAATGGAGAAAGGATTCCCTATTTAATAAATGGTGCTGGGAAAACTGGCTAGCCACATGTAGAAAGCTGAAACTGGATCCCGTCCTTACACCTTATACAAAAATCAACTCAAGATGGATTAAAGACTTAAACGTTAGACCTAAAACCATAAAAACCCTAGAAGAAAACCTAGGCAATACCATTCAGGACATAGGCATGGGCAAGGACTTCATGTCTAAAACACCAAAAGCAATGGCAACAAAAGCCAAAATTGACAAATGGGATCTAATTAAACTAAAGAGCTTCTGCACAGCAAAGGAAACTACCATCAGAGTGAACAGGCAACCTACAAAATGGGAGAAAATTTTCGCAACCTACTCATCTGACAAAGGGCTAATATCCAGAATCTACAATGAACTCCAACAAATTTACAAGAAAACACCAAACAACCCCATCAAAAAGTGGGCGAAGGACATGAACAGACACTCCTCCAAAGAAGACATTTATGCAGCCAAAAAACACATGAAAAAATGCTCACCATCACTGGCCATCAGAGAAATGCAAATCAAAACCACAATGAGATACCATCTCACACCAGTTAGAACGGCAATCATTAAAAAGTCAGGAAACAACAGGTGCTGCAGAGGATGTGGAGAAATAGGAACACTTTTACACTGTTGGTGGGACTGTAAACTAGTTCACCCCTTGTGGAAGTCACTGTGGCGATTCCTCAGGGATCTAGAACTAGAAATTCCATTTGACCCAGCCATCCCATTACTGGGTATATACCCAAAGGACTATAAATCATGCTGCTACAAAGACACATGCACACGTATGTTTATTGCGGCTTTATACACAATAGCAAAGACTTGGAACCAACCCAAATGTCCAACAATGATAGACTGGATTAAGAAAATGTGGCACATATACACCATGGAATACTAGGCAGCCATAAAAAATGATGAGTTCATATCCTTTGTAGGGACATGGATGAAATTGGAAATCATCGTTCTCAGTAAACTATCGCAAGAACAAGAAACCAAACACCACATATTCTCACTCATAGGTGGGAATTGAACAATGAGAAAACATGGATACAAGAAGGGGAACATCACACTTCGGGTACTGTTGTGGGGTGGTGGGAGGGGCGAGGGACAGCATTGGGAGATATACCTAATGCTAGATGACGAGTTGGTGGGTGCAGCGCACCAGCATGGCACATGTATACACATGTAGCTTACCTGCACGTTGCGCACATGTACCATAGAGCCTCAAGTATGATAATCACAATAATAATAATAATAATAATAATAATAATAATGATAAAAAGAAAAAAAAATTAAAAAAAAAGAAAGGGATAAATTCCTCGACACATACACTCTCCCATGACTAAACCAGGAAGAAGTTGAATCTCTGAATAGACTAATAACAGGAGCTGAAATTGTGGCAATAATCAATAGCTTACCAACCAAAAAGAGTCCAGGATCAGATGGGTTCACAGCCGAATTCTACCAGAGGTCCAAGGAGGAACTGGAACCATTACTTCAGAAACTATTCCAATCAATAGAAAAAGAGGGAATCCTTCCTAACTCATTTTATGAGGCCAGCATCATGCTGATAAAAAGCTGGGCAGAGACACAATCAAAAAAGAGAATTTTAGACCAATATCCTTGATGAATATTGATGCAAAAATCCTCAATAAATTACTGGCAAACCGAATCCAGCCGCACATGAGACAGCTTATCCACCATGATCAAGTGGGCTTCATCCCTGGGATGCAAGTCTGGTTCAATATACGCAAATCAATAAATGTAATCCAGCATATAAACAGAACCAAAGTCAAAAACCACATGATTATCTCAATACGTGAAGAAAAGGACTTTGACAAAATTCAACAACCCTTCATGCTAAAAACTCTCAATAAATTAGGTATTGATGGGTCGTATCTCAAAATAATAAGAGCTATTTATGACAAACCCACAGCCAATATCATACTGAATGGGCAAAAACTGGAAGCATTCACTTTGAAAACTGGCACAAGACAGGGATGCCCTCTCTCACCACTTCTATTCAACATAGTGTTGGAAGTTCTGGCCAGGGCAATTAGGCAAGAGAAGGAAATCAAGGGTATTCAATTAGGAAAAAAGGAAGTCAAATTCTCCCTGTTTGCAGATGACGTGATAGTATATCTAGAAAACCCCATTGTCTCAGCCCAAAATCTCCTTAAGCTGATAAGCAACTTCAGCAAAGTCTCAGGATACAAAATCAATGGACAAAAATCACAAGCATTCTTATACATCAATAACAGACAAACAGAGAGCCAAATCATGAGTGAACTCACATTCACAATTGCTTCAAAGAGAATAAAATACCTAGGAATCCAACTTCCAAGGGATGTGAAGGACCTCTTCAAGGAGAAAACTACAAACCACTGCTCAAGGAAATAAAAGAGGAGACAAACAAATGGAAGAACATTCCATGCTCATGGGTAGGAAGAATCAATATCATGAAAATGGCCATCCTTCCCAAGGTAATTTACAGATTCAATGCCCTCCCCATCAAGTTACTAATGACTTTCTGCACAGAATTGGAAAAAACTACTTTAAAGTTCATATGGAACCAAAAAAGAGCCCGCATCACCAAGTCAATCCTAAGCCAAAAGAACAAAGCTGGAGGCATCACGCTACCTGACTTCAAACTCTACTACAAGGCTACAGTAACCAAAACAGCATGGTACTGGTACCAAAACAGAGATCTAGATCAATGGAACAGAACAGAGCCGTCAGAAATAATGCCACCTATCTACAACTATCTGATCTTTGACAAACCTGACAAAAACAAGAAATGGAGAAAGGATTCCCTATTTAATAAATGGTGCTGGGAAAACTGGCTAGCCACATGTAGAAAGCTGAAACTGGATCCCGTCCTTACACCTTATACAAAAATCAACTCAAGATGGATTAAAGACTTAAACGTTAGACCTAAAACCATAAAAACCCTAGAAGAAAACCTAGGCAATACCATTCAGGACATAGGCATGGGCAAGGACTTCAGGTCTAAAACACCAAAAGCAATGGCAACAAAAGCCAAAATTGACAAATGGGATCTAATTAAACTAAAGAGCTTCTGCACAGCAAAGGAAACTACCATCAGAGTGAACAGGCAACCTACAAAATGGGAGAAAATTTTCGCAACCTACTCATCTGACAAAGGGCTAATATCCAGAATCTACAATGAACTCCAACAAATTTACAAGAAAACACCAAACAACCCCATCAAAAAGTGGGCGAAGGACATGAACAGACACTCCTCCAAAGAAGACATTTATGCAGCCAAAAAACACATGAAAAAATGCTCACCATCACTGGCCATCAGAGAAATGCAAATCAAAACCACAATGAGATACCATCTCACACCAGTTAGAACGACAATCATTAAAAAGTCAGGAAACAACAGGTGCTGGAGAGGATGTGGAGAAATAGGAACACTTTTACACTGTTGGTGGGACTGTAAACTAGTTCAACCCTTGTGGAAGTCACTGTGGCGATTCCTCAGGGATCTAGAACTAGAAATTCCATTTGACCCAGCCATCCCATTACTGGGTATATACCCAAAGGACTATAAATCATGCTGCTATAAAGACACATGCACACGTATGTTTATTGCGGCATTATACACAATAGCAAAGACTTGGAACCAACCCAAATGTCCAACAATGATAGACTGGATTAAGAAAATGTGGCACATATACACCATGGAATACTAGGCAGCCATAAAAAATGATGAGTTCATATCCTTTGTAGGGACATGGATGAAATTGGAAATCATCGTTCTCAGTAAACTATCGCAAGAACAAAAAACCAAACACCACATATTCTCACTCATAGGTGGGAATTGAACAATGAGAAAACATGGATACAAGAAGGGGAACATCACACTTCGGGGACTGTTGTGGGGTGGGGTGAGGGGCGAGGGACAGCATTGGGAGATATACCTAATGCTAGATGACGAGTTGGTGGGTGCAGCGCACCAGCATGGCACATGTATACACATGTAGCTTACCTGCACGTTGCGCACATGTACCATAGAGCCTCAAGTATAATAATAATAATAATAATAATAATAATAATAATGATAAAAAGAAAAAAAAATTAAAAAAAAAGAAAGGGATAAATTCCTCGACACATACACTCTCCCATGACTAAACCAGGAAGAAGTTGAATCTCTGAATAGACTAATAACAGGAGCTGAAATTGTGGCAATAATCAATAGCTTACCAACCAAAAAGAGTCCAGGATCAGATGGGTTCACAGCCGAATTCTACCAGAGGTCCAAGGAGGAACTGGAACCATTACTTCAGAAACTATTCCAATCAATAGAAAAAGAGGGAATCCTTCCTAACTCATTTTATGAGGCCAGCATCATGCTGATACCAAAGCTGGGCAGAGACACAATCAAAAAAGAGAATTTTAGACCAATATCCTTGATGAATATTGATGCAAAAATCCTCAATAAATTACTGGCAAACCGAATCCAGCCGCACATCAGACAGCTTATCCACCATGATCAAGTGGGCTTCATCCCTGGGATGCAAGTCTGGTTCAATATACGCAAATCAATAAATGTAATCCAGCATATAAACAGAACCAAAGTCAAAAACCACATGATTATCTCAATACGTGAAGAAAAGGACTTTGACAAAATTCAACAACCCTTCATGCTAAAAACTCTCAATAAATTAGGTATTGATGGGTCGTATCTCAAAATAATAAGAGCTATTTATGACAAACCCACAGCCAATATCATACTGAATGGGCAAAAACTGGAAGCATTCACTTTGAAAACTGGCACAAGACAGGGATGCCCTCTCTCACCACTTCTATTCAACATAGTGTTGGAAGTTCTGGCCAGGGCAATTAGGCAAGAGAAGGAAATCAAGGGTATTCAATTAGGAAAAAAGGAAGTCAAATTCTCCCTGTTTGCAGATGACGTGATAGTATATCTAGAAAACCCCATTGTCTCAGCCCAAAATCTCCTTAAACTGATAAGCAACTTCAGCAAACTCTCAGGATACAAAATCAATGCACAAAAATCACAAGCATTCTTATACATCAATAACAGACAAACAGAGAGCCAAATCATGAGTGAACTCCCATTCACAATTGCTTCAAAGAGAATAAAATACCTAGGAAACCAACTTACAAGGGATGTGAAGGACCTCTTCAAGGAGAAAACTACAAACCACTGCTCAAGGAAATAAAAGAGGAGACAAACAAATGGAAGAACATTCCATGCTCATGGTTAGGAAGAATCAATATCATCAAAATGCCCATCTTTCCCAAGGTAATTTACAGATTCAATGCCCTCCCCATCAAGTTACCAATGACTTTCTGCACAGAATTGGAAAAAACTGCTTTAAAGTTCATATGGAACCAAAAAAGAGGCCGCATCACCAAGTCAATCCTAAGCCAAAAGAACAAAGCTGGAGGCATCACGCTACCTGACTTCAAACTCTACTACAAGGCTACAGTAACCAAAACAGCATGGTACTGGTACCAAAACAGAGATCTAGATCAATGGAACAGAACAGAGCCGTCAGAAATAATGCCACCTATCTACAACTATCTGATCTTTGACAAACCTGACAAAAACAAGAAATGGAGAAAGGATTCCCTATTTAATAAATGGTGCTGGGAAAACTGGCTAGCCACATGTAGAAAGCTGAAACTGGATCCCGTCCTTACACCTTATACAAAAATCAACTCAAGATGGATTAAAGACTTAAACGTTAGACCTAAAACCATAAAAACCCTAGAAGAAAACCTAGGCCATACCATTCAGGACATAGGCATGGGCAAGGACTTCAGGTCTAAAACACCAAAAGCAATGGCAACAAAAGCCAAAATTGACAAATGGGATCTAATTAAACTAAAGAGCTTCTGCACAGCAAAGGAAACTACCATCAGAGTGAACAGGCAACCTACAAAATGGGAGAAAATTTTCGCAACCTACTCATCTGACAAAGGGCTAATATCCAGAATCTACAATGAACTCCAACAAATTTACAAGAAAACACCAAACAACCCCATCAGAAAGTGGGCGAAGGACATGAACAGACACTCCTCCAAAGAAGACATTTATGCAGCCAAAAAACACATGAAAAAATGCTCACCATCACTGGCCATCAGAGAAATGCAAATCAAAACCACAATGAGATACCATCTCACACCAGTTAGAACGGCAATCATTAAAAAGTCAGGAAACAACAGGTGCTGGAGAGGATGTGGAGAAATAGGAACACTTTTACACTGTTGGTGGGACTGTAAACTAGTTCAACCCTTGTGGAAGTCACTGTGGCGATTCCTCAGGGATCTAGAACTAGAAATTCCATTTGACCCAGCCATCCCATTACTGGGTATATACCCAAAGGACTATAAATCATGCTGCTATAAAGACACATGCACACGTATGTTTATTGCGGCATTATACACAATAGCAAAGACTTGGAACCAACCCAAATGTCCAACAATGATAGACTGGATTAAGAAAATGTGGCACATATACACCATGGAATACTAGGCAGCCATAAAAAATGATGAGTTCATATCCTTTGTAGGGACATGGATGAAATTGGAAATCATCGTTCTCAGTAAACTATCGCAGGAACAAAAAACCAAACACCACATATTCTCACTCATAGGTGGGAATTGAACAATGAGAAAACATGGATACAAGAAGGGGAACATCACACTTCGGGTACTGTTGTGGGGTGTGGGGAGGGGCGAGGGACAGCATTGGGAAATATACCTAATGCTAGATGACGAGTTGGTGGGTGCAGCGCACCAGCATGGCACATGTATACACATGTAGCTTACCTGCACGTTGCGCACATGTACCATAGAGCCTCAAGTATAATAATAATTATAATAATAATAATAATAATAATAATAATGATAAAAAGAAAAAAAAATTAAAAAAAAAAGAAAGGGATAAATTCCTCGACACATACACTCTCCCATGACTAAACCAGGAAGAAGTTGAATCTCTGAATAGACTAATAACAGGAGCTGAAATTGTGGCAATAATCAATAGCTTACCAACCAAAAAGAGTCCAGGATCAGATGGGTTCACAGCCGAATTCTACCAGAGGTCCAAGGAGGAACTGGAACCATTACTTCAGAAACTATTCCAATCAATAGAAAAAGAGGGAATCCTTCCTAACTCATTTTATGAGGCCAGCATCATGCTGATACCAAAGCTGGGCAGAGACACAATCAAAAAAGAGAATTTTAGACCAATATCCTTGATGAATATTGATGCAAAAATCCTCAATAAATTACTGGCAAACCGAATCCAGCCGCACATCAGACAGCTTATCCACCATGATCAAGTGGGCTTCATCCCTGGGATGCAAGTCTGGTTCAATATACGCAAATCAATAAATGTAATCCAGCATATAAACAGAACCAAAGTCAAAAACCACATGATTATCTCAATACGTGAAGAAAAGGACTTTGACAAAATTCAACAACCCTTCATGCTAAAAACTCTCAATAAATTAGGTATTGATGGGTCGTATCTCAAAATAATAAGAGCTATTTATGACAAACCCACAGCCAATATCATACTGAATGGGCAAAAACTGGAAGCATTCACTTTGAAAACTGGCACAAGACAGGGATGCCCTCTCTCACCACTTCTATTCAACATAGTGTTGGAAGTTCTGGCCAGGGCAATTAGGCAAGAGAAGGAAATCAAGGGTATTCAATTAGGAAAAAAGGAAGTCAAATTCTCCCTGTTTGCAGATGACGTGATAGTATATCTAGAAAACCCCATTGTCTCAGCCCAAAATCTCCTTAAGCTGATAAGCAACTTCAGCAAACTCTCAGGATACAAAATCAATGCACAAAAATCACAAGCATTCTTATACATCAATAACAGACAAACAGAGAGCCAAATCATGAGTGAACTCACATTCACAATTGCTTCAAAGAGAATAAAATACCTAGGAATCCAACTTACAAGGGATGTGAAGGACCTCTTCAAGGAGAAAACTACAAACCACTGCTCAAGGAAATAAAAGAGGAGACAATCAAATGGTAGAACATTCCATGCTCATGGGTAGGAAGAATCAATATCATGAAAATGGCCATCCTTCCCAAGGTAATTTACAGATTCAATGCCATCCCCATCAAGTTACCAATGACTTTCTTCACAGAATTGGAAAAAACTACTTTAAAGTTCATATGGAACCAAAAAAGAGCCCGCATCACCAAGTCAATCCTAAGCCAAAAGAACAAAGCTGGAGGCATCACGCTACCTGATTTCAATCTGTACTACAAGGCTACAGTAACCAAAACAGCATGGTACTGGTACCAATCAGAGATATAGATCAATGGAACAGAAAAGAGCCGTCAGAAATAATGCCACATATCTACAACAATCTGATCTTTGACAAACTTGACAAAAACAAGAAATGGAGAAAGGATCCCCTATTTAATAAATGGTGCTGGGAAAACTGGCTAGCCACATGTAGAAAGCTGAAACTGGATCCCTTAATTACACCTTATACAAAAATCAACTCAAGATGGATTAAAGACTTAAACGTTAGACCTAAAACCATAAAAACCCTAGAAGAAAGCCTAGGAAATACCATTCAGGACATAGGCATGGGCAAGGACTTCATGTCTAAAACACCAAAAGCAATGGCAACAAAAGCCAAAATTGACAAATGGGATCTAATTAAACTAAAGAGCTTCTGCACAGCAAAGGAAACTACCATCAGAGTGAACAGGCAACCTACAAAATGGGAGAAAATTTTCGCAACCTACTCATCTGACAAAGGGCTAATATCCAGAATCTACAATGAACTCCAACAAATTTACAAGAAAACACCAAACAACCCCATCAAAAAGTGGGCGAAGGACATGAACAGACACTCCTCCAAAGAAGACATTTATGCAGCCAAAAAACACATGAAAAAATGCTCACCATCACTGGCCATCAGAGAAATGCAAATCAAAACCACAATGAGATACCATCTCACAGCAGTTAGAATGGCAATCATTAAAAAGTCAGGAAACAACAGGTGCTGGAGAGGATGTGGAGAAATAGGAAGACTTTTACACTGTTGGTGGGACTGTAAACTAGTTCAACCCTTGTGGAAGTCACTGTGGCGATTCCTCAGGGATCTAGAACAAGAAATTCCATTTGACCCAGCCATCCCATTACTGGGTATATACCCAAAGGACTATAAATCATGCTGCTATAAAGACACATGCACACGTATGTTTATTGCGGCATTATACACAATAGCAAAGACTTGGAACCAACCCAAATGTCCAACAATGATAGACTGGATTAAGAAAATGTGGCACATATACACCATGGAATACTAGGCAGCCATAAAAAATGATGAGTTCATATCCTTTGTAGGGACATGGATGAAATTGGAAATCATCGTTCTCAGTAAACTATCGCAAGAACAAAAAACCAAACACCACATATTCTCACTCATAGGTGGGAATTGAACAATGAGAAAACATGGATACAAGAAGGGGAACATGACCCTTCGGGTACTGTTGTGGGGTGGGGGGAGGGGCGAGGGACAGCATTGGGAGATATACCTAATGCTAGATGAGGAGTTGGTGGGTGCAGTGCACCAGCATGGCACATGTATACACATGTAGCTTTCCTGCACGTTGCGCACATGTACCATAGAGCCTCAAGTATGATAATCATAATAATAATAATAATAATAATAATAATGATAAAAAGAAAATAAAATTAAAAAAAAAAGAAAGGGATAAATTCCTCGACACATACACTCTCCCATGACTAAACCAGGAAGAAGTTGAATCTCTGAATAGACTAATAACAGGAGCTGAAATTGTGGCAATAATCAATAGCTTACCAACCAAAAAGAGTCCAGGATCAGATGGGTTCTCAGCCGAATTCTACCAGAGGTCCAAGGAGGAACTGGAACCATTACTTCAGAAACTATTCCAATCAATAGAAAAAGAGGGAATCCTTCCTAACTCATTTTATGAGGCCAGCATCATGCTGATACCAAAGCTGGGCAGAGACACAATCAAAAAAGAGAATTTTAGACCAATATCCTTGATGAATATTGATGCAAAAATCCTCAATAAATTACTGGCAAACCGAATCCAGCCGCACATCAGGCAGCTTATCCATCATGATCAAGTGGGCTTCATCCCTGGGATGCAAGTCTGGTTCAATATATGCAAATCAATAAATGTAATCCAGCATATAAACAGAACCAAAGTCAAAAACCACATGATTATCTCAATACGTGAAGAAAAGGACTTTGACAAAATTCAACAACCCTTCATGCTAAAAACTCTCAATAAATTAGGTATTGATGGGTCGTATCTCAAAATAATAAGAGCTATTTATGACAAACCCACAGCCAATATCATACTGAATGGGCAAAAACTGGAAGCATTCACTTTGAAAACTGGCACAAGACAGGGATGCCCTCTCTCACCACTTCTATTCAACATAGTGTTGGAAGTTCTGGCCAGGGCAATTAGGCAAGAGTAGGAAATCAAGGGTATTCAATTAGGAAAAAAGGAAGTCAAATTCTCCCTGTTTGCAGATGACGTGATAGTATATCTAGAAAACCCCATTGTCTCAGCCCAAAATCTCCTTAAGCTGATAAGCAACTTCAGCAAACTCTCAGGATACAAAATCAATGCACAAAAATCACAAGCATTCTTATACATCAATAACAGACAAACAGAGAGCCAAATCATGAGTGAACTCCCATTCACAATTGCTTCAAAGAGAATAAAATACCTAGGAAACCAACTTACAAGGGATGTGAAGGACCTCTTCAAGGAGAAAACTACAAACCACTGCTCAAGGAAATAAAAGAGGAGACAAACAAATGGAAGAACATTCCATGCTCATGGGTAGGAAGAATCAATATCATGAAAATGGCCATCCTTCCCAAGGTAATTTACAGATTCAATGCCCTCCCCATCAAGTTACCAATGACTTTCTGCACAGAATTGGAAAAAACTACTTTAAAGTTCATATGGAACCAAAAAAGAGCCCGCATCACCAAGTCAATCCTAAGCCAAAAGAACAAAGCTGGAGGCATCACGCTACCTGACTTCAAACTCTACTACAAGGCTACAGTAACCAAAACAGCATGGTACTGGTACCAAAACAGAGATCTAGATCAATGGAACAGAACAGAGCCGTCAGAAATAATGCCACCTATCTACAACTATCTGATCTTTGACAAACCTGACAAAAACAAGAAATGGAGAAAGGATGCCCTATTTAATAAATGGTGCTGGGAAAACTGGCTAGCCACATGTAGAAAGCTGAAACTGGATCCCGTCCTTACACCTTATACAAAAATCAACTCAAGATGGATTAAAGACTTAAACGTTAGACCTAAAACCATAAAAACCCTAGAAGAAAACCTAGGCAATACCATTCAGGACATAGGCATGGGCAAGGACTTCATGTCTAAAACACCAAAAGCAATGGCAACAAAAGCCAAAATTGACAAATGGGATCTAATTAAACTAAAGAGCTTCTGCACAGCAAAGGAAACTACCATCAGAGTGAACAGGCAACCTACAAAATGGGAGAAAATTTTCGCAACCTACTCATCTGACAAAGGGCTAATATCCAGAATCTACAATGAACTCCAACAAATTTACAAGAAAACACCAAACAACCCCATCAAAAAGTGGGCGAAGGACATGAACAGACACTCCTCCAAAGAAGACATTTATGCAGCCAAAAAACACATGAAAAAATGCTCACCATCACTGGCCATCAGAGAAATGCAAATCAAAACCACAATGAGATACCATCTCACACCAGTTAGAACGGCAATCATTAAAAAGTCAGGAATCAACAGGTGCTGGAGAGGATGTGGAGAAATAGGAACACTTTTACACTGTTGGTGGGACTGTAAACTAGTTCAACCCTTGTGGAAGTCACTGTGGCGATTCCTCAGGGATCTAGAACTAGAAATTCCATTTGACCCAGCCATCCCATTACTGGGTATATACCCAAAGGACTATAAATCATGCTGCTATAAAGACACATGCACACGTATGTTTATTGCGGCATTATACACAATAGCAAAGACTTGGAACCAACCCAAATGTCCAACAATGATAGACTGGATTAAGAAAATGTGGCACATATACACCATGGAATACTAGGCAGCCATAAAAAATGATGAGTTCATATCCTTTGTAGGGACATGGATGAAATTGGAAATCATCGTTCTCAGTAAACTATCGCAAGAACAAAAAACCAAACACCACATATTCTCACTCATAGGTGGGAATTGAACAATGAGAAAACATGGATACAAGAAGGGGAACATCACACTTCGGGGTCTGTTGTGGGGTGGGGTGAGGGGCGAGGGACAGCATTGGGAGATATACCTAATGCTAGATGACGAGTTGGTGGGTGCAGCGCACCAGCATGGCACATGTATACACATGTAGCTTACCTGCACGTTGCGCACATGTACCATAGAGCCTCAAGTATAATAATAATTATAATAATAATAATAATAATAATAATAATGATAAAAAGAAAAAAAAATTAAAAAAAAAAGAAAGGGATAAATTCCTCGACTCATACACTCTCCCATGACTAAACCAGGAAGAAGTTGAATCTCTGAATAGACTAATAACAGGAGCTGAAATTGTGGCAATAATCAATAGCTTACCAACCAAAAAGAGTCCAGGATCAGATGGGTTCACAGCCGAATTCTACCAGAGGTCCAAGGAGGAACTGGAACCATTACTTCAGAAACTATTCCAATCAATAGAAAAAGAGGGAATCCTTCCTAACTCATTTTATGAGGCCAGCATCATGCTGATACCAAAGCTGGGCAGAGACACAATCAAAAAAGAGAATTTTAGACCAATATCCTTGATGAATATTGATGCAAAAATCCTCAATAAATTACTGGCAAACCGAATCCAGCCGCACATCAGACAGCTTATCCACCATGATCAAGTGGGCTTCATCCCTGGGATGCAAGTCTGGTTCAATATACGCAAATCAATAAATGTAATCCAGCATATAAACAGAACCAAAGTCAAAAACCACATGATTATCTCAATACGTGAAGAAAAGGACTTTGACAAAATTCAACAACCCTTCATGCTAAAAACTCTCAATAAATTAGGTATTGATGGGTCGTATCTCAAAATAATAAGAGCTATTTATGACAAACCAACAGCCAATATCATACTGAATGGGCAAAAACTGGAAGCATTCACTTTGAAAACTGGCACAAGACAGGGATGCCCTCTCTCACCACTTCTATTCAACATAGTGTTGGAAGTTCTGGCCAGGGCAATTAGGCAAGAGAAGGAAATCAAGGGTATTCAATTAGGAAAAAAGGAAGTCAAATTCTCCCTGTTCGCAGATGACGTGATAGTATATCTAGAAAACCCCATTGTCTCAGCCCAAAATCTCCTTAAGCTGATAAGCAACTTCAGCCAAGTCTCAGGATACAAAATCAATGCACAAAAATCACAAGCATTCTTATACATCAATAACAGACAAACAGAGAGCCAAATCATGAGTGAACTCCCATTCACAATTGCTTCAAAGAGAATAAAATACCTAGGAATCCAACTTACAAGGGATGTGAAGGACCTCTTCAAGGAGAAAACTACAAACCACTGCTCAAGGAAATAAAAGAGGATACAAACAAATGGAAGAACATTCCATGCTCATGGGTAGGAAGAATCAATATCATGAAAATGGCCATCCTTCCCAAGGTAATTTACAGATTCAATGCCCTCCCCATCAAGTTACCAATGACTTTCTGCACAGAATTGGAAAAAACTACTTTAAAGTTCATATGGAACCAAAAAAGAGCCCGCATCACCAAGTCAATCCTAAGCCAAAAGAACAAAGCTGGAGGCATCACGCTACCTGACTTCAAACTCTACTACAAGGCTACAGTAACCAAAACAGCATGGTACTGGTACCAAAACAGAGATCTAGATCAATGGAACAGAACAGAGCCGTCAGAAATAATGCCACCTATCTACAACTATCTGATCTTTGACAAACCTGACAAAAACAAGAAATGGAGAAAGGATTCCCTATTTAATAAATGGTGCTGGGAAAACTGGCTAGCCACATGTAGAAAGCTGAAACTGGACCCCGTCCTTACACCTTATACAAAAATCAACTCAAGATGGATTAAAGACTTAAACGTTAGACCTAAAACCATAAAAACCCTAGAAGAAAACCTAGGCAATACCATTCAGGACATAGGCATGGGCAAGGACTTCATGTCTAAAACACCAAAAGCAATGGCAACAAAAGCCAAAATTGACAAATGGGATCTAATTAAACTAAAGAGCTTCTGCACAGCAAAGGAAACTACCATCAGAGTGAACAGGCAACCTACAAAATGGGAGAAAATTTTCGCAACCTACTCATCTGACAAAGGGCTAATATCCAGAATCTACAATGAACTCCAACAAATTTACAAGAAAACACCAAACAACCCCATCAAAAAGTGGGCGAAGGACATGAACAGACACTCCTCCAAAGAAGACATTTATGCAGCCAAAAAACACATGAAAAAATGCTCACCATCACTGGCCATCAGAGAAATGCAAATCAAAACCACAATGAGATACGATCTCAGACCAGTTAGAACGGCAATCATTAAAAAGTCAGGAAACAACAGGTGCTGGAGAGGATGTGGAGAAATAGGAACACTTTTACACTGTTGGTGGGACTGTAAACTAGTTCAACCCTTGTGGAAGTCACTGTGGCGATTCCTCAGGGATCTAGAACTAGAAATTCCATTTGACCCAGCCATCCCATTACTGGGTATATACCCAAAGGACTGTAAATCATGTTACTATAAAGACACATGCACACGTATGTTTATTGCGGCATTATACACAATAGCAAAGACTTGGAACCAACCCAAATGTCCAACAATGATAGACTGGATTAAGAAAATGTGGCACATATACACCATGGAATACTAGGCAGCCATAAAAAATGATGAGTTCATATCCTTTGTAGGGACATGGATGAAATTGGAAATCATCGTTCTCAGTAAACTATCGCAAGAACAAAAAACCAAACACCACATATTCTCACTCATAGGTGGGAATTGAACAATGAGAAAACATGGATACAAGAAGGGGAACATCACACTACGGGGACTGTTGTGGGGTGGGGTGAGGGGCGAGGGACAGCATTGGGAGATATACCTAATGCTAGATGACGAGTTGGTGGGTGCAGCGCACCAGCATGGCACATGTATACACATGTAGCTTACCTGCACGTTGCGCACATGTACCATAGAGCCTCAAGTATAATAATAATAATAATAATAATAATGATAAAAAGAAAAAAATATTAAAAAAAAAGAAAGGGATAAATTCCTCGACACATACACTCTCCCATGACTAAACCAGGAAGAAGTTGAATCTCTGAATAGACTAATAACAGGAGCTGAAATTGTGGCAATAATCAATAGCTTACCAACCAAAAAGAGTCCAGGATCAGATGGGTTCACAGCCGAATTCTACCAGAGGTCCAAGGAGGAACTGGAACCATTACTTCAGAAACTATTCCAATCAATAGAAAAAGAGGGAATCCTTCCTAACTCATTTTATGAGGCCAGCATCATGCTGATACCAAAGCTGGGCAGAGACACAATCAAAAAAGAGAATTTTAGACCAATATCCTTGATGAATATTGATGCAAAAATCCTCAATAAATTACTGGCAAACCGAATCCAGCCGCACATCAGACAGCTTATCCACCATGATCAAGTGGGCTTCATCCCTGGGATGCAAGTCTGGTTCAATATACGCAAATCAATAAATGTAATCCAGCATATAAACAGAACCAAAGTCAAAAACCACATGATTATCTCAATACGTGAAGAAAAGGACTTTGACAAAATTCAACAACCCTTCATGCTAAAAACTCTCAATAAATTAGGTATTGATGGGTCGTATCTCAAAATAATAAGAGCTATTTATGACAAACCCACAGCCAATATCATACTGAATGGGCAAAAACTGGAAGCATTCACTTTGAAAACTGGCACAAGACAGGGATGCCCTCTCTCACCACTTCTATTCAACATAGTGTTGGAAGTTCTGGCCAGGGCAATTAGGCAAGAGAAGGAAATCAAGGGTATTCAATTAGGAAAAAAGGAAGTCAAATTCTCCCTGTTTGCAGATGACGTGATAGTATATCTAGAAAACCCCATTGTCTCAGCCCAAAATCTCCTTAAGCTGATAAGCAACTTCAGCAAACTCTCAGGATACAAAATCAATGCACAAAAATCACAAGCATTCTTATACATCAATAACAGACAAACAGAGAGCCAAATCATGAGTGAACTCACATTCACAATTGCTTCAAAGAGAATAAAATACCTAGGAATCCAACTTACAAGGGATGTGAAGGACCTCTTCAAGGAGAAAACTACAAACCACTGCTCAAGGAAATAAAAGAGGAGACAATCAAATGGTAGAACATTCCATGCTCATGGGTAGGAAGAATCAATATCATGAAAATGGCCATCCTTCCCAAGGTAATTTACAGATTCAATGCCATCCCCATCAAGTTACCAATGACTTTCTTCACAGAATTGGAAAAAACTACTTTAAAGTTCATATGGAACCAAAAAAGAGCCCGCATCACCAAGTCAATCCTAAGCCAAAAGAACAAAGCTGGAGGCATCACGCTACCTGATTTCAATCTGTACTACAAGGCTACAGTAACCAAAACAGCATGGTACTGGTACCAATCAGAGATATAGATCAATGGAACAGAACAGAGCCGTCAGAAATAATGCCACATATCTACAACAATCTGATCTTTGACAAACTTGACAAAAACAAGAAATGGAGAAAGGATCCCCTATTTAATAAATGGTGCTGGGAAA
This sequence comes from Pongo abelii, assembly GCF_028885655.2. Taxonomy (NCBI): domain Eukaryota; kingdom Metazoa; phylum Chordata; class Mammalia; order Primates; family Hominidae; genus Pongo; species Pongo abelii. Next base: position 5,921,392 of record NC_071999.2, read on the forward strand.
ACTGGCTAGCCACATGTAGAAAGCTGAAACTGGATCCCTTAATTACACCTTATACAAAAATCAACTCAAGATGGATTAAAGACTTAAACGTTAGACCTAAAACCATAAAAACCCTAGAAGAAAGCCTAGGAAATACCATTCAGGACATAGGCATGGGCAAGGACTTCATGTCTAAAACACCAAAAGCAATGGCAACAAAAGCCAAAATTGACAAATGGGATCTAATTAAACTAAAGAGCTTCTGCACAGCAAAGGAAACTACCATCAGAGTGAACAGGCAACCTACAAAATGGGAGAAAATTTTCGCAACCTACTCATCTGACAAAGGGCTAATATCCAGAATCTACAATGAACTCCAACAAATTTACAAGAAAACACCAAACAACCCCATCAAAAAGTGGGCGAAGGACATGAACAGACACTCCTCCAAAGAAGACATTTATGCAGCCAAAAAACACATGAAAAAATGCTCACCATCACTGGCCATCAGAGAAATGCAAATCAAAACCACAATGAGATACCATCTCACACCAGTTAGAATGGCAATCATTAAAAAGTCAGGAAACAACAGGTGCTGGAGAGGATGTGGAGAAATAGGAAGACTTTTACACTGTTGGTGGGACTGTAAACTAGTTCAACCCTTGTGGAAGTCACTGTGGCGATTCCTCAGGGATCTAGAACAAGAAATTCCATTTGACCCAGCCATCCCATTACTGGGTATATACCCAAAGGACTATAAATCATGCTGCTATAAAGACACATGCACACGTATGTTTATTGCGGCATTATACACAATAGCAAAGACTTGGAACCAACCCAAATGTCCAACAATGATAGACTGGATTAAGAAAATGTGGCACATATACACCATGGAATACTAGGCAGCCATAAAAAATGATGAGTTCATATCCTTTGTAGGGACATGGATGAAATTGGAAATCATCGTTCTCAGTAAACTATCGCAAGAACAAAAAACCAAACACCACATATTCTCACTCATAGGTGGGAATTGAACAATGAGAAAACATGGATACAAGAAGGGGAACATGACCCTTCGGGTACTGTTGTGGGGTGGGGGGAGGGGCGAGGGACAGCACTGGGAGATATACCTAATGCTAGATGAGGAGTTGGTGGGTGCAGTGCACCAGCATGGCACATGTATACACATGTAGCTTTCCTGCACGTTGCGCACATGTACCATAGAGCCTCAAGTATGATAATCATAATAATAATAATAATAATAATAATAATGATAAAAAGAAAATAAAATTAAAAAAAAAAGAAAGGGATAAATTCCTCGACACATACACTCTCCCATGACTAAACCAGGAAGAAGTTGAATCTCTGAATAGACTAATAACAGGAGCTGAAATTGTGGCAATAATCAATAGCTTACCAACCAAAAAGAGTCCAGGATCAGATGGGTTCTCAGCCGAATTCTACCAGAGGTCCAAGGAGGAACTGGAACCATTACTTCAGAAACTATTCCAATCAATAGAAAAAGAGGGAATCCTTCCTAACTCATTTTATGAGGCCAGCATCATGCTGATACCAAAGCTGGGCAGAGACACAATCAAAAAAGAGAATTTTAGACCAATATCCTTGATGAATATTGATGCAAAAATCCTCAATAAATTACTGGCAAACCGAATCCAGCCGCACATCAGGCAGCTTATCCACCATGATCAAGTGGGCTTCATCCCTGGGATGCAAGTCTGGTTCAATATATGCAAATCAATAAATGTAATCCAGCATATAAACAGAACCAAAGTCAAAAACCACATGATTATCTCAATACGTGAAGAAAAGGACTTTGACAAAATTCAACAACCCTTCATGCTAAAAACTCTCAATAAATTAGGTATTGATGGGTCGTATCTCAAAATAATAAGAGCTATTTATGACAAACCCACAGCCAATATCATACTGAATGGGCAAAAACTGGAAGCATTCACTTTGAAAACTGGCACAAGACAGGGATGCCCTCTCTCACCACTTCTATTCAACATAGTGTTGGAAGTTCTGGCCAGGGCAATTAGGCAAGAGTAGGAAATCAAGGGTATTCAATTAGGAAAAAAGGAAGTCAAATTCTCCCTGTTTGCAGATGACGTGATAGTATATCTAGAAAACCCCATTGTCTCAGCCCAAAATCTCCTTAAGCTGATAAGCAACTTCAGCAAACTCTCAGGATACAAAATCAATGCACAAAAATCACAAGCATTCTTATACATCAATAACAGACAAACAGAGAGCCAAATCATGAGTGAACTCCCATTCACAATTGCTTCAAAGAGAATAAAATACCTAGGAAACCAACTTACAAGGGATGTGAAGGACCTCTTCAAGGAGAAAACTACAAACCACTGCTCAAGGAAATAAAAGAGGAGACAAACAAATGGAAGAACATTCCATGCTCATGGGTAGGAAGAATCAATATCATGAAAATGGCCATCCTTCCCAAGGTAATTTACAGATTCAATGCCCTCCCCATCAAGTTACCAATGACTTTCTGCACAGAATTGGAAAAAACTACTTTAAAGTTCATATGGAACCAAAAAAGAGCCCGCATCACCAAGTCAATCCTAAGCCAAAAGAACAAAGCTGGAGGCATCACGCTACCTGACTTCAAACTCTACTACAAGGCTACAGTAACCAAAACAGCATGGTACTGGTACCAAAACAGAGATCTAGATCAATGGAACAGAACAGAGCCGTCAGAAATAATGCCACCTATCTACAACTATCTGATCTTTGACAAACCTGACAAAAACAAGAAATGGAGAAAGGATGCCCTATTTAATAAATGGTGCTGGGAAAACTGGCTAGCCACATGTAGAAAGCTGAAACTGGATCCCGTCCTTACACCTTATACAAAAATCAACTCAAGATGGATTAAAGACTTAAACGTTAGACCTAAAACCATAAAAACCCTAGAAGAAAACCTAGGCAATACCATTCAGGACATAGGCATGGGCAAGGACTTCATGTCTAAAACACCAAAAGCAATGGCAACAAAAGCCAAAATTGACAAATGGGATCTAATTAAACTAAAGAGCTTCTGCACAGCAAAGGAAACTACCATCAGACTGAACAGGCAACCTACAAAATGGGAGAAAATTTTCGCAACCTACTCATCTGACAAAGGGCTAATATCCAGAATCTACAATGAACTCCAACAAATTTACAAGAAAACACCAAACAACCCCATCAAAAAGTGGGCGAAGGACATGAACAGACACTCCTCCAAAGAAGACATTTATGCAGCCAAAAAACACATGAAAAAATGCTCACCATCACTGGCCATCAGAGAAATGCAAATCAAAACCACAATGAGATACCATCTCACACCAGTTAGAACGGCAATCATTAAAAAGTCAGGAATCAACAGGTGCTGGAGAGGATGTGGAGAAATAGGAACACTTTTACACTGTTGGTGGGACTGTAAACTAGTTCAACCCTTGTGGAAGTCACTGTGGCGATTCCTCAGGGATCTAGAACTAGAAATTCCATTTGACCCAGCCATCCCATTACTGGGTATATACCCAAAGGACTATAAATCATGCTGCTATAAAGACACATGCACACGTATGTTTATTGCGGCATTATACACAATAGCAAAGACTTGGAACCAACCCAAATGTCCAACAATGATAGACTGGATTAAGAAAATGTGGCACATATACACCATGGAATACTAGGCAGCCATAAAAAATGATGAGTTCATATCCTTTGTAGGGACATGGATGAAATTGGAAATCATCGTTCTCAGTAAACTATCGCAAGAACAAAAAACCAAACACCACATATTCTCACTCATAGGTGGGAATTGAACAATGAGAAAACATGGATACAAGAAGGGGAACATCACACTTCGGGGTCTGTTGTGGGGTGGGGTGAGGGGCGAGGGACAGCATTGGGAGATATACCTAATGCTAGATGACGAGTTGGTGGGTGCAGCGCACCAGCATGGCACATGTATACACATGTAGCTTACCTGCACGTTGCGCACATGTACCATAGAGCCTCAAGTATAATAATAATAATAATAACAATAATAATAATGATAAAAAGAAAAAAAAATTAAAAAAAAAGAAAGGGATAAATTCCTCGACACATACACTCTCCCATGACTAAACCAGGAAGAAGTTGAATCTCTGAATAGACTAATAACAGGAGTTGAAATTGTGGCAATAATCAATAGCTTACCAACCAAAAAGAGTCCAGGATCAGATGGGTTCACAGCCGAATTCTACCAGAGGTCCAAGGAGGAACTGGAACCATTACTTCAGAAACTATTCCAATCAATAGAAAAAGAGGGAATCCTTCCTAACTCATTTTATGAGGCCAGCATCATGCTGATACCAAAGCTGGGCAGAGACACAATCAAAAAAGAGAATTTTAGACCAATATCCTTGATGAATATTGATGCAAAAATCCTCAATAAATTACTGGCAAACCGAATCCAGCCGCACATCAGGCAGCTTATCCACCATGATCAAGTGGGCTTCATCCCTGGGATGCAAGTCTGGTTCAATATACGCAAATCAATAAATGTAATCCAGCATATAAACAGAACCAAAGTCAAAAACCACATGATTATCTCAATACGTGAAGAAAAGGACTTTGACAAAATTCAACAACCCTTCATGCTAAAAACTCTCAATAAATTAGGTATTGATGGGTCGTATCTCAAAATAATAAGAGCTATTTATGACAAACCCACAGCCAATATCATACTGAATGGGCAAAAACTGGAAGCATTCACTTTGAAAACTGGCACAAGACAGGGATGCCCTCTCTCACCACTTCTATTCAACATAGTGTTGGAAGTTCTGGCCAGGGCAATTAGGCAAGAGAAGGAAATCAAGGGTATTCAATTAGGAAAAAAGGAAGTCAAATTCTCCCTGTTTGCAGATGACGTGATAGTATATCTAGAAAACCCCATTGTCTCAGCCCAAAATCTCCTTAAGCTGATAAGCAACTTCAGCAAACTCTCAGGATACAAAATCAATGCACAAAAATCACAAGCATTCTTATACATCAATAACAGACAAACAGAGAGCCAAATCATGAGTGAACTCCCATTCACAATTGCTTCAAAGAGAATAAAATACCTAGGAATCCAACTTCCAAGGGATGTGAAGGACCTCTTCAAGGAGAAAACTACAAACCACTGCTCAAGGAAATAAAAGAGGAGACAAACAAATGGAAGAACATTCCATGCTCATGGGTAGGAAGAATCAATATCATGAAAATGGCCATCCTTCCCAAGGTAATTTACAGATTCAATGCCCTCCCCATCAAGTTACCAATGACTTTCTGCACAGAATTGGAAAAAACTACTTTAAAGTTCATATGGAACCAAAAAAGAGCCCGCATCACCAAGTCAATCCTAAGCCAAAAGAACAAAGCTGGAGGCATCACGCTACCTGACTTCAAACTCTACTACAAGGCTACAGTAACCAAAACAGCATGGTACTGGTACCAAAACAGAGATCTAGATCAATGGAACAGAACAGAGCCGTCAGAAATAATGCCACCTATCTACAACTATCTGATCTTTGACAAACCTGACAAAAACAAGAAATGGAGAAAGGATGCCCTATTTAATAAATGGTGCTGGGAAAACTGGCTAGCCACATGTAGAAAGCTGAAACTGGATCCCGTCCTTACACCTTATACAAAAATCAACTCAAGATGGATTAAAGACTTAAACGTTAGACCTAAATCCATAAAAACCCTAGAAGAAAACCTAGGCAATACCATTCAGGACATAGGCATGGGCAAGGACTTCATGTCTAAAACACCAAAAGCAATGGCAACAAAAGCCAAAATTGACAAATGGGATCTAATTAAACTAAAGAGCTTCTGCACAGCAAAGGAAACTGCCATCAGAGTGAACAGGCAACCTACAAAATGGGAGAAAATTTTCACAACCTACTCATCTGACAAAGGGCTAATATCCAGAATCTACAATGAACTCCAACAAATTTACAAGAAAACACCAAACAACCCCATCAAAAAGTGGGTGAAGGACATGAACAGACACTCCTCCAAAGAAGACATTTATGCAGCCAAAAAACACATGAAAAAATGCTCACCATCACTGGCCATCAGAGAAATGCAAATCAAAACCACAATGAGATACCATCTCACACCAGTTAGAACGGCAATCATTAAAAAGTCAGGAAACAACAGGTGCTGGAGAGGATGTGGAGAAATAGGAACACTTTTACACTGTTGGTGGGACTGTAAACTAGTTCAACCCTTGTGGAAGTCACTGTGGCGATTCCTCAGGGATCTAGAACTAGAAATTCCATTTGACCCAGCCATCCCATTACTGGGTATATACCCAAAGGACTATAAATCATGCTGCTATAAAGACACATGCACACGTATGTTTATTGCGGCATTATACACAATAACAAAGACTTGGAACCAACCCAAATGTCCAACAGTGATAGACTGGATTAAGAAAATGTGGCACATATACACCATGGAATACTAGGCAGCCATAAAAAATGATGAGTTCATATCCTTTGTAGGGACATGGATGAAATTGGAAATCATCGTTCTCAGTAAACTATCGCAAGAACAAAAAACCAAACACCACATATTCTCACTCATAGGTGGGAATTGAACAATGAGAAAACATGGATACAAGAAGGGGAACATCACACTTCGGGGACTGTTGTGGGGTGTGGTGAGGGGCGAGGGACAGTATTGGGAGATATACCTAATGCTAAATGACGAGTTGGTGTGTGCAGCGCACCAGCATGGCACATGTATACACATGTAGCTTACCTGCACGTTGCGCACATGTACCTTAGAGCCTCAAGTATAGTAATAATAATAATAATAATAATAATAATAATAATGGTAAAAAGAAAAAAAAATTAAAAAAAAAGAAAGGGATAAATTCCTCGACACATACACTCTCCCATGACTAAACCAGGAAGAAGTTGAATCTCTGAATAGACTAATAACAGGAGCTGAAATTGTGGCAATAATCAATAGCTTACCAACCAAAAAGAGTCCAGGATCAGATGGGTTCACAGCCGAATTCTACCAGAGGTCCAAGGAGGAACTGGAACCATTACTTCAGAAACTATTCCAATCAATAGAAAAAGAGGGAATCCTTCCTAACTCATTTTATGAGGCCAGCATCATGCTGATACCAAAGCTGGGCAGAGACACAATCAAAAAAGAGAATTTTAGACCAATATCCTTGATGAATATTGATGCAAAAATCCTCAATAAATTACTGGCAAACCGAATCCAGCCGCACATCAGACAGCTTATCCACCATGATCAAGTGGGCTTCATCCCTGGGATGCAAGTCTGGTTCAATATACGCAAATCAATAAATGTAATCCAGCATATAAACAGAACCAAAGTCAAAAACCACATGATTATCTCAATACGTGAAGAAAAGGACTTTGACAAAATTCAACAACCCTTCATGCTAAAAACTCTCAATAAATTAGGTATTGATGGGTCGTATCTCAAAATAATAAGAGCTATTTATGACAAACCCACAGCCAATATCATACTGAATGGGCAAAAACTGGAAGCATTCACTTTGAAAACTGGCACAAGACAGGGATGCCCTCTCTCACCACTTCTATTCAACATAGTGTTGGAAGTTCTGGCCAGGGCAATTAGGCAAGAGAAGGAAATCAAGGGTATTCAATTAGGAAAAAAGGAAGTCAAATTCTCCCTGTTTGCAGATGACGTGATAGTATATCTAGAAAACCCCATTGTCTCAGCCCAAAATCTCCTTAAGCTGATAAGCAACTTCAGCAAACTCTCAGGATACAAAATCAATGCACAAAAATCACAAGCATTCTTATACATCAATAACAGACAAACAGAGAGCCAAATCATGAGTGAACTCCCATTCACAATTGCTTCAAAGAGAATAAAATACCTAGGAATCCAACTTACAAGGGATGTGAAGGACCTCTTCAAGGAGAAAACTACAAACCACTGCTCAAGGAAATAAAAGAGGAGACAATCAAATGGTAGAACATTCCATGCTCATGGGTAGGAAGAATCAATATCATGAAAATGGCCATCCTTCCCAAGGTAATTTACAGATTCAATGCCATCCCCATCAAGTTACCAATGACTTTCTTCACAGAATTGGAAAAAACTACTTTAAAGTTCATATGGAACCAAAAAAGAGCCCGCATCACCAAGTCAATCCTAAGCCAAAAGAACAAAGCTGGAGGCATCACGCTACCTGACTTCAAACTCTACTACAAGGCTACAGTAACCAAAACAGCATGGTACTGGTACCAAAACAGAGATCTAGATCAATGGAACAGAACAGAGCCGTCAGAAATAATGCCACCTATCTACAACTATCTGATCTTTGACAAACCTGACAAAAACAAGAAATGGAGAAAGGATTCCCTATTTAATAAATGGTGCTGGGAAAACTGGCTAGCCACATGTAGAAAGCTGAAACTGGATCCCGTCCTTACACCTTATACAAAAATCAACTCAAGATGGATTAAAGACTTAAACGTTAGACCTAAAACCATAAAAATCCTAGAAGAAAACCTAGGCCATACCATTCAGGACATAGGCATGGGCAAGGACTTCATGTCTAAAACACCAAAAGCAATGGCAACAAAAGCCAAAATTGACAAATGGGATCTAATTAAACTAAAGAGCTTCTGCACAGCAAAGGAAACTACCATCAGAGTGAACAGGCAACCTACAAAATGGGAGAAAATTTTCGCAACCTACTCATCTGACAAAGGGCTAATTTCCAGAATCTACAATGAACTCCAACAAATTTACAAGAAAACACCAAACAACCCCATCAAAAAGTGGGCGAAGGACATGAACAGACACTCCTCCAAAGAAGACATTTATGCAGCCAAAAAACACATGAAAAAATGCTCACCATCACTGGCCATCAGAGAAATGCAAATCAAAACCACAATGAGATACCATCTCACAGCAGTTAGAATGGCAATCATTAAAAAGTCAGGAAACAACAGGTGCTGGAGAGGATGTGGAGAAATAGGAACACTTTTACACTGTTGGTGGGACTGTAAACTAGTTCAACCCTTGTGGAAGTCACTGTGGCGATTCCTCAGGGATCTAGAACTAGAAATTCCATTTGACCCAGCCATCCCATTACTGGGTATATACCCAAAGGACTATAAATCATGCTGCTATAAAGACACATGCACACGTATGTTTATTGCGGCATTATACACAATAGCAAAGACTTGGAACCAACCCAAATGTCCAACAATGATAGACTGGATTAAGAAAATGTGGCACATATACACCATGGAATACTAGGCAGCCATAAAAAATGATGAGTTCATATCCTTTGTAGGGACATGGATGAAATTGGAAATCATCGTTCTCAGTAAACTATCGCAGGAACAAAAAACCAAACACCACATATTCTCACTCATAGGTGGGAATTGAACAATGAGAAAACATGGATACAAGAAGGGGAACATCACACTTCGGGTACTGTTGTGGGGTGTGGGGAGGGGCGAGGGACAGCATTGGGAGATATACCTAATGCTAGATGACGAGTTGGCGGGTGCAGCGCACCAGCATGGCACATGTATACACACGTAGCTTACCTGCACGTTGCGCACATGTACCATAGAGCCTCAAGTATAATAATAATAATAATAATAATAATAATAATAATAATGATAAAAAGAAAAAAAAATTAAAAAAAAGGAAAGGGAGAAATTCAACGAAACATACACTCTCCCATGACTAAACCAGGAAGAAGTTGAATCTCTGAATAGACTAATAACAGGAGCTGAAATTGTGGCAATAATCAATAGCTTACCAACCAAAAAGAGTCCAGGATCAGATGGGTTCACAGCCGAATTCTACCAGAGGTCCCAGGAGGAACTGGAACCATTACTTCAGAAACTATTCCAATCAATAGAAAAAGAGGGAATCCTTCCTAACTCATTTTATGAGGCCAGCATCATGCTGATACCAAAGCTGGGCAGAGACACAATCAAAAAAGAGAATTTTAGACCAATATCCTTGATGAATATTGATGCAAAAATCCTCAATAAATTACTGGCAAACCGAATCCAGCCGCACATCAGACAGCTTATCCACCATGATCAAGTGGGCTTCATCCCTGGGATGCAAGTCTGGTTCAATATACGCAAATCAATAAATGTAATCCAGCATATAAACAGAACCAAAGTCAAAAACCACATGATTATCTCAATACGTGAAGAAAAGGACTTTGACAAAATTCAACAACCCTTCATGCTAAAAACTCTCAATAAATTAGGTATTGATGGGTCGTATCTCAAAATAATAAGAGCTATTTATGACAAACCCACAGCCAATATCATACTGAATGGGCAAAAACTGGAAGCATTCACTTTGAAAACTGGCACAAGACAGGGATGCCCTCTCTCACCACTTCTATTCAACATAGTGTTGGAAGTTCTGGCCAGGGCAATTAGGCAAGAGAAGGAAATCAAGGGTATTCAATTAGGAAAAAAGGAAGTCAAATTCTCCCTGTTCGCAGATGACGTGATAGTATATCTAGAAAACCCCATTGTCTCAGCCCAAAATCTCCTTAAGCTGATAAGCAACTTCAGCCAAGTCTCAGGATACAAAATCAATGCACAAAAATCACAAGCATTCTTATACATCAATAACAGACAAACAGAGAGCCAAATCATGAGTGAACTCCCATTCACAATTGCTTCAAAGAGAATAAAATACCTAGGAATCCAACTTACAAGGGATGTGAAGGACCTCTTCAAGGAGAAAACTACAAACCACTGCTCAAGGAAATAAAAGAGTATACAAACAAATGGAAGAACATTCCATGCTCATGGGTAGGAAGAATCAATATCATGAAAATGGCCATCCTTCCCAAGGTAATTTACAGATTCAATGCCCTCCCCATCAAGTTACCAATGACTTTCTGCACAGAATTGGAAAAAACTACTTTAAAGTTCATATGGAACCAAAAAAGAGCCCGCATCACCAAGTCAATCCTAAGCCAAAAGAACAAAGCTGGAGGCATCACGTTACCTGACTTCAAACTCTACTACAAGGCTACAGTAACCAAAACAGCATGGTACTGGTACCAAAACAGAGATCTAGATCAATGGAACAGAACAGAGCCGTCAGAAATAATGCCACCTATCTACAACTATCTGATCTTTGACAAAGCTGACAAAAACAAGAAATGGAGAAAGGATTCCCTATTTAATAAATGGTGCTGGGAAAACTGGCTAGCCACATGTAGAAAGCTGAAACTGGATCCCGTCCTTACACCTTATACAAAAATCAACTCAAGATGGATTAAAGACTTAAACGTTAGACCTAAAACCATAAAAACCCTAGAAGAAAACCTAGGCCATACCATTCAGGACATAGGCATGGGCAAGGACTTCATGTCTAAAACACCAAAAGCAATGGCAACAAAAGCCAAAATTGACAAATGGGATCTAATTAAACTAAAGAGCTTCTGCACAGCAAAGGAAACTACCATCAGAGTGAACAGGCAACCTACAAAATGGGAGAAAATTTTCGCAACCTACTCATCTGACAAAGGGCTAATATCCAGAATCTACAATGAACTCCAACAAATTTACAAGAAAACACCAAACAACCCCATCAAAAAGTGGGCGAAGGACATGAACAGACACTCCTCCAAAGAAGACATTTATGCAGCCAAAAAACACATGAAAAAACGCTCACCATCACTGGCCATCAGAGAAATGCAAATCAAAACCACAATGAGATACCATCTCACACCAGTTAGAACGGCAATCATTAAAAAGTCAGGAAACAACAGGTGCTGGAGAGGATGTGGAGAAATAGGAACACTTTTACACTGTTGGTGGGACTGTAAACTAGTTCAACCCTTGTGGAAGTCACTGTGGCGATTCCTCAGGGATCTAGAACTAGAAATTCCATTTGACCCAGCCATCCCATTACTGGGTATATACCCAAAGGACTATAAATCATGCTGCTATAAAGACACATGCACACGTATGTTTATTGCGGCATTATACACAATAACAAAGATTTGGAACCAACCCAAATGTCCAACAATGATAGACTGGATTAAGAAAATGTGGCACATATACACCATGGAATACTAGGCAGCCATAAAAAATGATGAGTTCATATCCTTTGTAGGGACATGGATGAAATTGGAAATCATCGTTCTCAGTAAACTATCGCAAGAACAAAAAACCAAACACCACATATTCTCACTCATAGGTGGGAATTGAACAATGAGAAAACATGGATACAAGAAGGGGAACATGACACTTCGGGTACTGTTGTGGGGTGGGGGGAGGGGCGAGGGACAGCATTGGGAGATATACCTAATGCTAGATGACGAGTTGGTGGGTGCAGCGCACCAGCATGGCACATGTATACACATGTAGCTTACCTGCACGTTGCGCACATGTACCATAGAGCCTCAAGTATAATAATAATAATAATAATAATAATAATAATAATAATGATAAAAAGAAAAAAGAATTAAAAAAAAGAAAGGGAGAAATTCCTCGACACATACACTCTCCCATGACTAAACCAGGAAGAAGTTGAAGCTCTGAATAGACTAATAACAGGAGCTGAAATTGTGGCAATAATCAATAGCTTACCAACCAAAAAGAGTCCAGGATCAGATGGGTTCACAGCCGAATTCTACCAGAGGTCCAAGGAGGAACTGGAACCATTACTTCAGAAACTATTCCAATCAATAGAAAAAGAGGGAATCCTTCCTAGCTCATTTTATGAGGCCAGCATCATGCTGATACCAAAGCTGGGCAGAGACCCAATCAAAAAAGAGAATTTTAGACCAATATCCTTGATGAATATTGATGCAAAAATCCTCAATAAATTACTGGCAAACCGAATCCAGCCGCACATCAGGCAGCTTATCCACCATGATCAAGTGGGCTTCATCCCTGGGATGCAAGTCTGGTTCAATATACGCAAATCAATAAATGTAATCCAGCATATAAACAGAACCAAAGTCAAAAACCACATGATTATCTCAATACGTGAAGAAAAGGACTTTGACAAAATTCAACAACCCTTCATGCTAAAAACTCTCAATAAATTAGGTATTGATGGGTCGTATCTCAAAATAATAAGGGCTATTTATGACAAACCCACAGCCAATATCATACTGAATGGGCAAAAACTGGAAGCATTCACTTTGAAAACTGGCACAAGACAGGGATGCCCTCTCTCACCACTTCTATTCAACATAGTGTTGGAAGTTCTGGCCAGGGCAATTAGGCAAGAGAAGGAAATCAAGGGTATTCAATTAGGAAAAAAGGAAGTCAAATTCTCCCTGTTTGCAGATGACGTGATAGTATATCTAGAAAACCCCATTGTCTCAGCCCAAAATCCCCTTAAGCTGATAAGCAACTTCAGCAAAGTCTCAGGATACAAAATCAATGCACAAAAATCACAAGCATTCTCATACATCAATAACAGACAAACAGAGAACCAAATCATGAGTGAACTCCCATTCAGAATTGCTTCAAAGAGAATAAAATACCTAGGAAACCAACTTACAAGGGATGTGAAGGACCTCTTCAAGGAGAAAACTACAAACCACTGCTCAAGGAAATAAAAGAGGAGACAAACAAATGGAAGAACATTCCATGCTCATGGGTAGGAAGAATCAATATCATGAAAATGGCCATCCTTCCCATGGTAATTTACAGATTCAATGCCCTCCCCATCAAGTTACCAATGACTTTCTGCACAGAATTGGAAAAAACTACTTTAAAGTTCATATGGAACCAAAAAAGAGCCCGCATCACCAAGTCAATCCTAAGCCAAAAGAACAAAGCTGGAGGCATCACGCTACCTGACTTCAAACTCTACTACAAGGCTACAGTAACCAAAACAGCATGGTACTGGTACCAAAACAGAGATCTAGATCAATGGAACAGAACAGAGCCGTCAGAAATAATGCCACCTATCTACAACTATCTGATCTTTGACAAACCTGACAAAAACAAGAAATGGAGAAAGGATTCCCTATTTAATAAATGGTGCTGGGAAAACTGGCTAGCCACATGTAGAAAGCTGAAACTGGATCCCGTCCTTACACCTTATACAAAAATCAACTCAAGATGGATTAAAGACTTAAACGTTAGACCTAAAACCATAAAAACCCTAGAAGAAAACCTAGGCCATACCATTCAGGACATAGGCATGGGCAAGGACTTCATGTCTAAAACACCAAAAGCAATGGCAACAAAAGCCAAAATTGACAAATGGGATCTAATTAAACTAAAGAGCTTCTGCACAGCAAAGGAAACTACCATCAGAGTGAACAGGCAACCTACAAAATGGGAGAAAATTTCCGCAACCTACTCATCTGACAAAGGGCTAATATCCAGAATCTACAATGAACTCCAACAAATTTACAAGAAAACACCAAACAACCCCATCAAAAAGTGGGCGAAGGACATGAACAGACACTCCTCCAAAGAAGACATTTATGCAGCCAAAAAACACATGAAAAAATGCTCACCATCACTGGCCATCAGAGAAATGCAAATCAAAACCACAATGAGATACCATCTCACACCAGTTAGAACGGCAATCATTAAAAAGTCAGGAAACAACAGGTGCTGGAGAGGATGTGGAGAAATAGGAACACTTTTACACTGTTGGTGGGACTGTAAACTAGTTCAACCCTTGTGGAAGTCACTGTGGCGATTCCTCAGGGATCTAGAACTAGAAATTCCATTTGACCCAGCCATCCCATTACTGGGTATATACCCAAAGGACTATAAATCATGCTGCTATAAAGACACATGCACACGTATGTTTATTGCGGCATTATACACAATAACAAAGACTTGGAACCAACCCAAATGTCCAACAATGATAGACTGGATTAAGAAAATGTGGCACATATACACCATGGAATACTAGGCAGCCATAAAAAATGATGAGTTCATATCCTTTGTAGGGACATGGATGAAATTGGAAATCATCGTTCTCAGTAAACTATCGCAAGAACAAAAAACCAAACACCACATATTCTCACTCATAGGTGGGAATTGAACAATGAGAAAACATGGATACAAGAAGGGGAACATGACACTTCGGCGACTGTTGTGGGGTGGGGGGAGGGGCGAGGGACAGCATTGGGAGATATACCTAATGCTAGATGACGAGTTGGCGGGTGCAGCGCACCAGCATGGCACATGTATACACATGTAGCTTACCTGCACGTTGCGCACATGTACCATAGAGCCTCAAGTATAATAATAATACTAATAATAATAATAATGATAAAAAGAAAAAAGAATTAAAAAAAATGAAAGGGAGAAATTCCTCGACACATACACTCTCCCATGACTAAACCAGGAAGAAGTTGAATCTCTGAATAGACTAATAACAGGAGCTGAAATTGTGGCAATAATCAATAGCTTACCAACCAAAAAGAGTCCAGGATCAGATGGGTTCACAGCCGAATTCTACCAGAGGTCCAAGGAGGAACTGGAACCATTACTTCAGAAACTATTCCAATCAATAGAAAAAGAGGGAATCCTTCCTAACTCATTTTATGAGGCCAGCATCATGCTGATACCAAAGCTGGGCAGAGACACAATCAAAAAAGAGAATTTTAGACCAATATCCTTGATGAATATTGAGGCAAAAATCCTCAATAAATTACTGGCAAACCGAATCCAGCCGCACATCAGGCAGCTTATCCACCATGATCAAGTGGGCTTCATCCCTGGGATGCAAGTCTGGTTCAATATACGCAAATCAATAAATGTAATCCAGCATATAAACAGAACCAAAGTCAAAAAACACATGATTATCTCAATACGTGAGGAAAAGGACTTTGACAAAATTCAACAACCCTTCATGCTAAAAACTCTCAATAAATTAGGTATTGATGGGTCGTATCTCAAAATAATAAGAGCTATTTATGACAAACCCACAGCCAATATCATACTGAATGGGCAAAAACTGGAAGCATTCACTTTGAAAACTGGCACAAGACAGGGATGCCCTCTCTCACCACTTCTATTCAACATAGTGTTGGAAGTTCTGGCCAGGTCAATTAGGCAAGAGAAGGAAATCAAGGGTATTCAATTAGGAAAAAAGGAAGTCAAATTCTCCCTGTTTGCAGATGACGTGATAGTATATCTAGAAAACCCCATTGTCTCAGCCCAAAATCTCCTTAAGCTGATAAGCAACTTCAGCAAAGTCTCAGGATACAAAATCAATGCACAAAAATCACAAGCATTCTTATACATCAATAACAGACAAACAGAGAGCCAAATCATGAGTGAACTCCCATTCACAATTGCTTCAAAGGGAATAAAATACCTAGGAAACCAACTTACAAGGGATGTGAAGGACCTCTTCAAGGAGAAAACTACAAACCACTGCTCAAGGAAATAAAAGAGGAGACAAACAAATGGAAGAACATTCCATGCTCATGGGTAGGAAGAATCAATATCATGAAAATGGCCATCCTTCCCAAGGTAATTTACAGATTCAATGCCCTCCCCATCAAGTTACCAATGACTTTCTGCACAGAATTGGAAAAAACTACTTTAAAGTTCATATGGAACCAAAAAAGAGCCCGCATCACCAAGTCAATCCTAAGCCAAAAGAACAAAGCTGGAGGCATCACGCTACCTGACTTCAAACTCTACTACAAGGCTACAGTAACCAAAACAGCATGGTACTGGTACCAAAACAGAGATCTAGGTCAATGGAACAGAACAGAGCCGTCAGAAATAATGCCACCTATCTACAACTATCTGATCTTTGACAAACCTGACAAAAACAAGAAATGGAGAAAGGATTCCCTATTTAATAAATGGTGCTGGGAAAACTGGCTAGCCACATGTAGAAAGCTGAAACTGGATCCCGTCCTTACACCTTATACAAAAATCAACTCAAGATGGATTAAAGACTTAAACGTTAGACCTAAAACCATAAAAACCCTAGAAGAAAACCTAGGCAATACCATTCAGGACATAGGCATGGGCAAGGACTTCATGTCTAAAACACCAAAAGCAATGGCAACAAAAGCCAAAATTGACAAATGGGATCTAATTAAACTAAAGAGCTTCTGCACAGCAAAGGAAACTACCATCAGAGTGAACAGGCAACCTACAAAATGGGAGAAAATTTTCGCAACCTACTCATCTGACAAAGGGCTAATATCCAGAATCTACAATGAACTCCAACAAATTTACAAGAAAACACCAAACAACCCCATCAAAAAGTGGGTGAAGGACATGAACAGACACTCCTCCAAAGAAGACATTTATGCAGCCAAAAAGCACATGAAAAAATGCTCACCATCACTGGCCATCAGAGAAATGCAAATCAAAACCACAATGAGATACCATCTCACACCAGTTAGAACGGCAATCATTAAAAAGTCAGGAAACAACAGGTGCTGGAGAGGATGTGGAGAAATAGGAACACTTTTACACTGTTGGTGGGACTGTAAACTAGTTCAACCCTTGTGGAAGTCACTGTGGCGATTCCTCAGGGATCTAGAACTAGAAATTCCATTTGACCCAGCCATCCCATTACTGGGTATATACCCAAAGGACTATAAATCATGCTGCTATAAAGACACATGCACACGTATGTTTATTGCGGCATTATACACAATAACAAAGACTTGGAACCAACCCAAATGTCCAACAATGATAGACTGGATTAAGAAAATGTGGCACATATACACCATGGAATACTAGGCAGCCATAAAAAATGATGAGTTCATATCATTTGTAGGGAAATGGATGAAATTGGAAATCATCGTTCTCAGTAAACTATCGCAAGGACAAAAAACCAAACACCACATATTCTCACTCATAGGTGGGAAATGAACAATGAGAAAACATGGATACAAGAAGGGGAACATGACACTTCGGCGACTGTTGTGGGGTGGGGGGAGGGGCGAGGGACAGCATTGGGAGATATACCTAATGCTAGATGACGAGTTGGTGGGTGCAGCGCACCAGCATGGCACATGTATACACATGTAGCTTACCTGCACGTTGCGCACATGTACCATAGAGCCTCAAGTATAATAATAATAATAATAATAATAATAATAATAATGATAAAAAGAAAAAAGAATTAAAAAAAAAGAAAGGGAGAAATTCCTCGACACATACACTCTCCCATGACTAAACCAGGAAGAAGTTGAATCTCTGAGTAGACTAATAAGAGGAGCTGAAATTGTGGCAATAATCAATAGCTTACCAACCAAAAAGAGTCCAGGATCAGATGGGTTCACAGCCGAATTCTACCAGAGGTCCAAGGAGGAACTGGAACCATTACTTCAGAAACTATTCCAATCAATAGAAAAAGAGGGAATCCTTCCTAACTCATTTTATGAGGCCAGCATCATGCTGATACCAAAGCTGGGCAGAGACACAATCAAAAAAGAGAATTTTAGACCAATATCCTTGATGAATATTGATGCAAAAATCCTCAATAAATTACTGGCAAACCGAATCCAGCCGCACATCAGGCAGCTTATCCACCATGATCAAGTGGGCTTCAGCCCTGGGATGCAAGTCTGGTTCAATATACGCAAATCAATAAATGTAATCCAGCATATAAACAGAACCAAAGTCAAAAACCACATGATTATCTCAATACGTGAAGAAAAGGACTTTGACAAAATTCAACAACCCTTCATGCTAAAAACTCTCAATAAATTAGGTATTGATGGGTCGTATCTCAAAATAATAAGAGCTATTTATGACAAACCCACAGCCAATATCATACTGAATGGGCAAAAACTGGAAGCATTCACTTTGAAAACTGGCACAAGACAGGGATGCCCTCTCTCACCACTTCTATTCAACATAGTGTTGGAAGTTCTGGCCAGGGCAATTAGGCAAGAGAAGGAAATCAAGGGTATTCAATTAGGAAAAAAGGAAGTCAAATTCTCCCTGTTCGCAGATGACGTGATAGTATATCTAGAAAACCCCATTGTCTCAGCCCAAAATCTCCTTAAGCTGATAAGCAATTTCAGCAAAGTCTCAGGATACAAAATCAATGCAAAAAAATCACAAGCATTCTTATACATCAATAACAGACAAACAGAGAGCCAAATCATGAGTGAACTCCCATTCACAATTGCTTCAAAGAGAATAAAATACCTAGGAAACCAACTTACAAGGGATGTGAAGGAGCTCTTCAAGGAGAAAACTACAAACCACTGCTCAAGGAAATAAAAGAGGAGACAAACAAATGGAAGAACATTCCATGCTCATGGGTAGGAAGAATCAATATCATGAAAATGGCCATCCTTCCCAAGGTAATTTACAGATTCAATGCCCTCCCCATCAAGTTACCAATGACTTTCTGCACAGAATTGGAAAAAACTACTTTAAAGTTCATATGGAACCAAAAAAGAGCCCGCACCACCAAGTCAATCCTAAGCCAAAAGAACAAAGCTGGAAGCATCACGCTACCTGACTTCAAACTCTACTACAAGGCTACAGTAACCAAAACAGCATGGTACTGGTACCAAAACAGAGATCTAGATCAATGGAACATAACAAAGCCGTCAGAAATAATGCCACCTATCTACAACTATCTGATCTTTGACAAACCTGACAAAAACAAGAAATGGAGAAAGGATTCCCTATTTAATAAATGGTGCTGGGAAAACTGGCTAGCCACATGTAGAAAGCTGAAACTGGATCCCGTCCTTACACCTTATACAAAAATCAACTCAAGATGGATTAAAGACTTAAACGTTAGACCTAAAACCATAAAAACCCTAGAAGAAAACCTAGGCAATACCATTCAGGACATAGGCATGGGCAAGGACTTCATGTCTAAAACACCAAAAGCAATGGCAACAAAAGCCAAAATTGACAAATGGGATCTAATTAAACTAAAGAGCTTCTGCACAGCAAAGGAAACTACCATCAGAGTGAACAGGCAACCTACAAAATGGGAGAAAATTTTCGCAACCTACTCATCTGACAAAGGGCTAATATCCAGAATCTACAATGAACTCCAACAAATTTACAAGAAAACACCAAACAACCCCATCAAAAAGTGGGCGAAGGACATGAACAGACACTCCTCCAAAGAAGACATTTATGCAGCCAAAAAACACATGAAAAAATGCTCACCATCACTGGCCATCAGAGAAATGCAAATCAAAACCACAATGAGATACCATCTCACACCAGTTAGAATGGCAATCATTAAAAAGTCAGGAAACAACAGGTGCTGGAGAGGATGTGGAGAAATAGGAACACTTTTACACTGTTGGTGGGACTGTAAACTAGTTCAACCCTTGTGGAAGTCACTGTGGCGATTCCTCAGGGATCTAGAACTAGAAATTCCATTTGACCCAGCCATCCCATTACTGGGTATATACCCAAAGGACTATAAATCATGCTGCTATAAAGACACATGCACACGTATGTTTATTGCGGCATTATACACAATAGCAAAGACTTGGAACCAACCCAAATGTCCAACAATGATAGACTGGATTAAGAAAATGTGGCACATATACACCATGGAATACTAGGCAGCCATAAAAAATGATGAGTTCATATCCCTTGTAGGGACATGGATGAAATTGGAAACCATCGTTCTCAGTAAACTATCGCAGGAACAAAAAACCAAACACCACATATTCTCACTCATAGGTGGGAATTGAACAATGAGAAAACATGGATACAAGAAGGGGAACATCACACTTCGGGTACTGTTGTGGGGTGGGGGGAGGGGCGAGGGACAGCATTGGGAGATATACCTAATGCTAGATGACGAGTTGGTGGGTGCAGCGCACCAGCATGGCACATGTATAGACATGTAGCTTACCTGCACGTTGCGCACATGTACCATAGAGCCTCAAGTATAATAATAATAATAATAATAATAATAATAATAATAATGATAAAAAGAAAAAAAAATTAAAAAAAAAAGGAAGGGATAAATTCCTCGACACATACACTCTCCCATGACTAAACCAGGAAGAAGTTGAATCTCTGAATAGACTAATAACAGGAGCTGAAATTGTGGCAATAATCAATAGCTTACCAACCAAAAAGAGTCCAGGATCAGATGGGTTCACAGCCGAATTCTACCAGAGGTCCAAGGAGGAACTGGAACCATTACTTCAGAAACTATTCCAATCAATAGAAAAAGAGGGAATCCTTCCTAACTCATTTTATGAGGCCAGCATCATGCTGACACCAAAGCTGGGCAGAGACACAATCAAAAAAGAGAATTTTAGACCAATATCCTTGATGAATATTGATGCAAAAATCCTCAATAAATTACTGGCAAACCGAATCCAGCCGCACATCAGACAGCTTATCCACCATGATCAAGTGGGCTTCATCCCTGGGATGCAAGTCTGGTTCAATATACGCAAATCAATAAATGTAATCCAGCATATAAACAGAACCAAAGTCAAAAACCACATGATTATCTCAATACGTGAAGAAAAGGACTTTGACAAAATTCAACAACCCTTCATGCTAAAAACTCTCAATAAATTAGGTATTGATGGGTCGTATCTCAAAATAATAAGAGCTATTTATGACAAACCCACAGCCAATATCATACTGAATGGGCAAAAACTGGAAGCATTCACTTTGAAAACTGGCACAAGACAGGGATGCCCTCTCTCACCACTTCTATTCAACATAGTGTTGGAAGTTCTGGCCAGGGCAATTAGGCAAGAGAAGGAAATCAAGGGTATTCAATTAGGAAAAAAGGAAGTCAAATTCTCCCTGTTCGCAGATGACGTGATAGTATATCTAGAAAACCCCATTGTCTCAGCCCAAAATCTCCTTAAGCTGATAAGCAACTTCAGCAAAGTCTCAGGATACAAAATCAATGCACAAAAATCACAAGCATTCTTATACATCAATAACAGACAAACAGAGAGCCAAATCATGAGTGAACTCCCATTCACAATTGCTTCAAAGAGAATAAAATACCTAGGAATCCAACTTACAAGGGATGTGAAGGACCTCTTCAAGGAGAAAACTACAAACCACTGCTCAAGGAAATAAAAGAGGATACAAACAAATGGAAGAACATTCCATGCTCATGGGTAGGAAGAATCAATATCATGAAAATGGCCATCCTTCCCAAGGTAATTTACAGATTCAATGCCCTCCCCATCAAGTTACCAATGACTTTCTGCACAGAATTGGAAAAAACTACTTTAAAGTTCATATGGAACCAAAAAAGAGCCCGCATCACCAAGTCAATCCTAAGCCAAAAGAACAAAGCTGGAGGCATCACGCTACCTGACTTCAAACTCTACTACAAGGCTACAGTAACCAAAACAGCATGGTACTGGTACCAAAACAGAGATCTAGATCAATGGAACATAACAAAGCCGTCAGAAATAATGCCACCTATCTACAACTATCTGATCTTTGACAAACCTGACAAAAACAAGAAATGGAGAAAGGATTCCCTATTTAATAAATGGTGCTGGGAAAACTGGCTAGCCACATGTAGAAAGCTGAAACTGGATCCCGTCCTTACACCTTATACAAAAATCAACTCAAGATGGATTAAAGACTTAAACGTTAGACCTAAAACCATAAAAACCCTAGAAGAAAACCTAGGCCATACCATTCAGGACATAGGCATGGGCAAGGACTTCATGTCTAAAACACCAAAAGCAATGGCAACAAAAGCCAAAATTGACAAATGGGATCTAATTAAACTAAAGAGCTTCTGCACAGCAAAGGAAACTACCATCAGAGTGAACAGGCAACCTACAAAATGGGAGAAAATTTCCGCAACCTACTCATCTGACAAAGGGCTAATATCCAGAATCTACAATGAACTCCAACAAATTTACAAGAAAACACCAAACAACCCCATCAAAAAGTGGGCGAAGGACATGAACAGACACTCCTCCAAAGAAGACATTTATGCAGCCAAAAAACACATGAAAAAATGCTCACCATCACTGGCCATCAGAGAAATGCAAATCAAAACCACAATGAGATACCATCTCACACCAGTTAGAACGGCAATCATTAAAAAGTCAGGAAACAACAGGTGCTGGAGAGGATGTGGAGAAATAGGAACACTTTTACACTGTTGGTGGGACTGTAAACTAGTTCAACCCTTGTGGAAGTCACTGTGGCGATTCCTCAGGGATCTAGAACTAGAAATTCCATTTGACCCAGCCATCCCATTACTGGGTATATACCCAAAGGACTATAAATCATGCTGCTATAAAGACACATGCACACGTATGTTTATTGCGGCATTATACACAATAACAAAGACTTGGAACCAACCCAAATGTCCAACAATGATAGACTGGATTAAGAAAATGTGGCACATATACACCATGGAATACTAGGCAGCCATAAAAAATGATGAGTTCATATCCTTTGTAGGGACATGGATGAAATTGGAAATCATCGTTCTCAGTAAACTATCGCAAGAACAAAAAACCAAACACCACATATTCTCACTCATAGGTGGGAATTGAACAATGAGAAAACATGGATACAAGAAGGGGAACATGACACTTCGGCGACTGTTGTGGGGTGGGGGGAGGGGCGAGGGACAGCATTGGGAGATATACCTAATGCTAGATGACGAGTTGGCGGGTGCAGCGCACCAGCATGGCACATGTATACACATGTAGCTTACCTGCACGTTGCGCACATGTACCATAGAGCCTCAAGTATAATAATAATACTAATAATAATAATAATGATAAAAAGAAAAAAGAATTAAAAAAAATGAAAGGGAGAAATTCCTCGACACATACACTCTCCCATGACTAAACCAGGAAGAAGTTGAATCTCTGAATAGACTAATAACAGGAGCTGAAATTGTGGCAATAATCAATAGCTTACCAACCAAAAAGAGTCCAGGATCAGATGGGTTCACAGCCGAATTCTACCAGAGGTCCAAGGAGGAACTGGAACCATTACTTCAGAAACTATTCCAATCAATAGAAAAAGAGGGAATCCTTCCTAACTCATTTTATGAGGCCAGCATCATGCTGATACCAAAGCTGGGCAGAGACACAATCAAAAAAGAGAATTTTAGACCAATATCCTTGATGAATATTGAGGCAAAAATCCTCAATAAATTACTGGCAAACCGAATCCAGCCGCACATCAGGCAGCTTATCCACCATGATCAAGTGGGCTTCATCCCTGGGATGCAAGTCTGGTTCAATATACGCAAATCAATAAATGTAATCCAGCATATAAACAGAACCAAAGTCAAAAACCACATGATTATCTCAATACGTGAGGAAAAGGACTTTGACAAAATTCAACAACCCTTCATGCTGAAAACTCTCAATAAATTAGGTATTGATGGGTCGTATCTCAAAATAATAAGAGCTATTTATGACAAACCCACAGCCAATATCATACTGAATGGGCAAAAACTGGAAGCATTCACTTTGAAAACTGGCACAAGACAGGGATGCCCTCTCTCACCACTTCTATTCAACATAGTGTTGGAAGTTCTGGCCAGGGCAATTAGGCAAGAGAAGGAAATCAAGGGTATTCAATTAGGAAAAAAGGAAGTCAAATTCTCCCTGTTTGCAGATGACGTGATAGTATATCTAGAAAACCCCATTGTCTCAGCCCAAAATCTCCTTAAGCTGATAAGCAACTTCAGCAAAGTCTCAGGATACAAAATCAATGCACAAAAATCACAAGCATTCTTATACATCAATAACAGACAAACAGAGAGCCAAATCATGAGTGAACTCCCATTCACAATTGCTTCAAAGGGAATAAAATACCTAGGAAACCAACTTACAAGGGATGTGAAGGACCTCTTCAAGGAGAAAACTACAAACCACTGCTCAAGGAAATAAAAGAGGAGACAAACAAATGGAAGAACATTCCATGCTCATGGGTAGGAAGAATCAATATCATGAAAATGGCCATCCTTCCCAAGGTAATTTACAGATTCAATGCCCTCCCCATCAAGTTACCAATGACTTTCTGCACAGAATTGGAAAAAACTACTTTAAAGTTCATATGGAACCAAAAAAGAGCCCGCATCACCAAGTCAATCCTAAGCCAAAAGAACAAAGCTGGAGGCATCACGCTACCTGACTTCAAACTCTACTACAAGGCTACAGTAACCAAAACAGCATGGTACTGGTACCAAAACAGAGATCTAGATCAATGGAACAGAACAGAGCCGTCAGAAATAATGCCACCTATCTACAACTATCTGATCTTTGACAAACCTGACAAAAACAAGAAATGGAGAAAGGATTCCCTATTTAATAAATGGTGCTGGGAAAACTGGCTAGCCACATGTAGAAAGCTGAAACTGGATCCCGTCCTTACACCTTATACAAAAATCAACTCAAGATGGATTAAAGACTTAAACGTTAGACCTAAAACCATAAAAACCCTAGAAGAAAACCTAGGCAATACCATTCAGGACATAGGCATGGGCAAGGACTTCATGTCTAAAACACCAAAAGCAATGGCAACAAAAGCCAAAATTGACAAATGGGATCTAATTAAACTAAAGAGCTTCTGCACAGCAAAGGAAACTACCATCAGAGTGAACAGGCAACCTACAAAATGGGAGAAAATTTTCGCAACCTACTCATCTGACAAAGGGCTAATATCCAGAATCTACAATGAACTCCAACAAATTTACAAGAAAACACCAAACAACCCCATCAAAAAGTGGGCGAAGGACATGAACAGACACTCCTCCAAAGAAGACATTTATGCAGCCAAAAAGCACATGAAA
Source organism: Pongo abelii (assembly GCF_028885655.2). Taxonomy (NCBI): domain Eukaryota; kingdom Metazoa; phylum Chordata; class Mammalia; order Primates; family Hominidae; genus Pongo; species Pongo abelii. Next base: position 5,947,174 of record NC_071999.2, read on the forward strand.
AAATGCTCACCATCACTGGCCATCAGAGAAATGCAAATCAAAACCACAATGAGATACCATCTCACACCAGTTAGAACGGCAATCATTAAAAAGTCAGGAAACAACAGGTGCTGGAGAGGATGTGGAGAAATAGGAACACTTTTACACTGTTGGTGGGACTGTAAACTAGTTCAACCCTTGTGGAAGTCACTGTGGCGATTCCTCAGGGATCTAGAACTAGAAATTCCATTTGACCCAGCCATCCCATTACTGGGTATATACCCAAAGGACTATAAATCATGCTGCTATAAAGACACATGCACACGTATGTTTATTGCGGCATTATACACAATAACAAAGACTTGGAACCAACCCAAATGTCCAACAATGATAGACTGGATTAAGAAAATGTGGCACATATACACCATGGAATACTAGGCAGCCATAAAAAATGATGAGTTCATATCCTTTGTAGGGACATGGATGAAATTGGAAATCATCGTTCTCAGTAAACTATCGCAAGAACAAAAAACCAAACACCACATATTCTCACTCATAGGTGGGAATTGAACAATGAGAAAACATGGATACAAGAAGGGGAACATCACACTTCGGGGACTGTTGTGGGGTGGGGGGAGGGGCGAGGGACAGCATTTGTAGATATACCTTATGCTAGATGACGAGTTGGTGGGTGCAGCGCACCAGCATGGCACATGTATACACATGTAGCTTACCTGCACGTTGCGCACATGTACCATAGAGCCTCAAGTATAATAATAATAATAATAATAATAATAATGATAAAAAGAAAAAAGAATTAAAAAAAAAGAAAGGGATAAATTCCTCGACACATACACTCTCCCATGACTAAACCAGGAAGAAGTTGAATCTCTGAGTAGACTAATAACAGGAGCTGAAATTGTGGCAATAATCAATAGCTTACCAACCAAAAAGAGTCCAGGATCAGATGGGTTCACAGCCGAATTCTACCAGAGGTCCAAGGAGGAACTGGAACCATTACTTCAGAAACTATTCCAATCAATAGAAAAAGAGGGAATCCTTCCTAACTCATTTTATGAGGCCAGCATCATGCTGATACCAAAGCTGGGCAGAGACACAATCAAAAAAGAGAATTTTAGACCAATATCCTTGATGAATATTGATGCAAAAATCCTCAATAAATTACTGGCAAACCGAATCCAGCCGCACATCAGGCAGCTTATCCACCATGATCAAGTGGGCTTCATCCCTGGGATGCAAGTCTGGTTCAATATACGCAAATCAATAAATGTAATCCAGCATATAAACAGAACCAAAGTCAAAAACCACATGATTATCTCAATACGTGAAGAAAAGGACTTTGACAAAATTCAACAACCCTTCATGCTAAAAACTCTCAATAAATTAGGTATTGATGGGTCGTATCTCAAAATAATAAGAGCTATTTATGACAAACCCACAGCCAATATCATACTGAATGGGCAAAAACTGGAAGCATTCACTTTGAAAACTGGCACAAGACAGGGATGCCCTCTCTCACCACTTCTATTCAACATAGTGTTGGAAGTTCTGGCCAGGGCAATTAGGCAAGAGAAGGAAATCAAGGGTATTCAATTAGGAAAAAAGGAAGTCAAATTCTCCCTGTTCGCAGATGACGTGATAGTATATCTAGAAAACCCCATTGTCTCAGCCCAAAATCTCCTTAAGCTGATAAGCAACTTCAGCAAAGTCTCAGGATACAAAATCAATGCACAAAAATCACAAGCATTCTTATACATCAATAACAGACAAACAGAGAGCCAAATCATGAGTGAACTCCCATTCACAATTGCTTCAAAGAGAATAAAATACGTAGGAATCCAACTTACAAGGGATGTGAAGGACCTCTTCAAGGAGAAAACTACAAACCACTGCTCAAGGAAATAAAAGAGGAGACAAACAAATGGAAGAACATTCCATGCTCATGGGTAGGAAGAATCAATATCATGAAAATGGCCATCCTTCCCAAGGTAATTTACAGATTCAATGCCCTCCCCATCAAGTTACCAATGACTTTCTGCACAGAATTGGAAAAAACTACTTTAAAGTTCATATGGAACCAAAAAAGAGCCCGCATCACCAAGTCAATCCTAAGCCAAAAGAACAAAGCTGGAGGCATCACGCTACCTGACTTCAAAGTCTACTACAAGGCTACAGTAACCAAAACAGCATGGTACTGGTACCAAAACAGAGATCTAGATCAATGGAACAGAACAGAGCCGTCAGAAATAATGCCACCTATCTACAACTATCTGATCTTTGACAAACCTGACAAAAACAAGAAATGGAGAAAGGATTCCCTATTTAATAAATGGTGCTGGGAAAACTGGCTAGCCACATGTAGAAAGCTGAAACTGGATCCCGTCCTTACACCTTATACAAAAATCAACTCAAGATGGATTAAAGACTTAAACGTTAGACCTAAAACCATAAAAACCCTAGAAGAAAACCTAGGCAATACCATTCAGGACATAGGCATGGGCAAGGACTTCATGTCTAAAACACCAAAAGCAATGGCAACAAAAGCCAAAATTGACAAATGGGATCTAATTAAACTAAAGAGCTTCTGCACAGCAAAGGAAACTACCATCAGAGTGAACAGGCAACCTACAAAATGGGAGAAAATTTTCGCAACCTACTCATCTGACAAAGGGCTAATATCCAGAATCTACAATGAACTCCAACAAATTTACAAGAAAACACCAAACAACCCCATCAAAAAGTGGGCGAAGGACATGAACAGACACTCCTCCAAAGAAGACATTTATGCAGCCAAAAAACGCATGAAAAAATGCTCACCATCACTGGCCATCAGAGAAATGCAAATCAAAACCACAATGAGATACCATCTCACACCAGTTAGAATGGCAATCATTAAAAAGTCAGGAAACAGGTGCTGGAGAGGATGTGGAGAAATAGGAACACTTTTACACTGTTGGTGGGACTGTAAACTAGTTCAACCCTTGTGGAAGTCACTGTGGCGATTCCTCAGGGATCTAGAACTAGAAATTCCATTTGACCCAGCCATCCCATTACTGGGTATATACCCAAAGGACTATAAATCATGCTGCTAAAAAGACACATGCACGCGTATGTTTATTGCGGCATTATACACAATAGCAAAGACTTGGAACCAACCCAAATGTCCAACAATGATAGACTGGATTAAGAAAATGTGGCACATATACACCATGGAATACTAGGCAGCCATAAAAAATGATGAGTTCATATCCTTTGTAGGGACATGGATGAAATTGGAAATCATCGTTCTCAGTAAACTATCGCAGGAACAAAAAACCAAACACCACATATTCTCACTCATAGGTGGGAATTGAACAATGAGAAAACATGGATACAAGAAGGGGAACATCACACTTCGGGTACTGTTGTGGGGTGGGGGGAGGGGCGAGGGACAGCATTGGGAGATATACCTAATGCTAGATGACGAGTTGGTGGGTGCAGCGCACCAGCATGGCACATGTATACACATGTAGCTTACCTGCACGTTGCGCACATGTACCATAGAGCCTCAAGTATGATAATAATAATAATAATAATAATAATAATAATGATAAAAAGAAAAAAAAATTAAAAAAAAAAGAAAGGGATAAATTCCTCGACACATACACTCTCCCATGACTAAACCAGGAAGAAGTTGAATCTCTGAATAGACTAATAACAGGAGCTGAAATTGTGGCAATAATCAATAGCTTACCAACCAAAAAGAGTCCAGGATCAGATGGGTTCACAGCCGAATTCTACCAGAGGTCCAAGGAGGAACTGGAACCATTACTTCAGAAACTATTCCAATCAATAGAAAAAGAGGGAATCCTTCCTAACTCATTTTATGAGGCCAGCATCATGCTGACACCAAAGCTGGGCAGAGACACAATCAAAAAAGAGAATTTTAGACCAATATCCTTGATGAATATTGATGCAAAAATCCTCAATAAATTACTGGCAAACCGAATCCAGCCGCACATCAGACAGCTTATCCACCATGATCAAGTGGGCTTCATCCCTGGGATGCAAGTCTGGTTCAATATACGCAAATCAATAAATGTAATCCAGCATATAAACAGAACCAAAGTCAAAAACCACATGATTATCTCAATACGTGAAGAAAAGGACTTTGACAAAATTCAACAACCCTTCATGCTAAAAACTCTCAATAAATTAGGTATTGATGGGTCGTATCTCAAAATAATAAGAGCTATTTATGACAAACCCACAGCCAATATCATACTGAATGGGCAAAAACTGGAAGCATTCACTTTGAAAACTGGCACAAGACAGGGATGCCCTCTCTCACCACTTCTATTCAACATAGTGTTGGAAGTTCTGGCCAGGGCAATTAGGCAAGAGAAGGAAATCAAGGGTATTCAATTAGGAAAAAAGGAAGTCAAATTCTCCCTGTTCGCAGATGACGTGATAGTATATCTAGAAAACCCCATTGTCTCAGCCCAAAATCTCCTTAAGCTGATAAGCAACTTCAGCAAAGTCTCAGGATACAAAATCAATGCACAAAAATCACAAGCATTCTTATACATCAATAACAGACAAACAGAGAGCCAAATCATGAGTGAACTCCCATTCACAATTGCTTCAAAGAGAATAAAATACGTAGGAATCCAACTTACAAGGGATGTGAAGGACCTCTTCAAGGAGAAAACTACAAACCACTGCTCAAGGAAATAAAAGAGGAGACAAACAAATGGAAGAACATTCCATGCTCATGAGTAGGAAGAATCAATATCATGAAAATGGCCATCCTTCCCAAGGTAATTTACAGATTCAATGCCCTCCCCATCAAGTTACCAATGACTTTCTGCACAGAATTGGAAAAAACTACTTTAAAGTTCATATGGAACCAAAAAAGAGCCCGCATCACCAAGTCAATCCTAAGCCAAAAGAACAAAGCTGGAGGCATCACGCTACCTGACTTCAAACTCTACTACAAGGCTACAGTAACCAAAACAGCATGGTACTGGTACCAAAACAGAGATCTAGATCAATGGAACAGAACAGAGCCGTCAGAAATAATGCCACCTATCTACAACTATCTGATCTTTGACAAACCTGACAAAAACAAGAAATGGAGAAAGGATTCCCTATTTAATAAATGGTGCTGGGAAAACTGGCTAGCCACATGTAGAAAGCTGAAACTGGATCCCGTCCTTACACCTTATACAAAAATCAACTCAAGATGGATTAAAGACTTAAACGTTAGACCTAAAACCATAAAAACCCTAGAAGAAAACCTAGGCAATACCATTCAGGACATAGGCATGGGCAAGGACTTCATGTCTAAAACACCAAAAGCAATGGCAACAAAAGCCAAAATTGACAAATGGGATCTAATTAAACTAAAGAGCTTCTGCACAGCAAAGGAAACTACCATCAGAGTGAACAGGCAACCTACAAAATGGGAGAAAATTTTCGCAACCTACTCATCTGACAAAGGGCTAATATCCAGAATCTACAATGAACTCCAACAAATTTACAAGAAAACACCAAACAACCCCATCAAAAAGTGGGCGAAGGACATGAACAGACACTCCTCCAAAGAAGACATTTATGCAGCCAAAAAGCACATGAAAAAATGCTCACCATCACTGGCCATCAGAGAAATGCAAATCAAAACCACAATGAGATACCATCTCACACCAGTTAGAACGGCAATCATTAAAAAGTCAGGAAACAACAGGTGCTGGAGAGGATGTGGAGAAATAGGAACACTTTTACACTGTTGGTGGGACTGTAAACTAGTTCAACCCTTGTGGAAGTCACTGTGGCGATTCCTCAGGGATCTAGAACTAGAAATTCCATTTGACCCAGCCATCCCATTACTGGGTATATACCCAAAGGACTATAAATCATGCTGCTATAAAGACACATGCACACGTATGTTTATTGCGGCATTATACACAATAACAAAGACTTGGAACCAACCCAAATGTCCAACAATGATAGACTGGATTAAGAAAATGTGGCACATATACACCATGGAATACTAGGCAGCCATAAAAAATGATGAGTTCATATCCTTTGTAGGGACATGGATGAAATTGGAAATCATCGTTCTCAGTAAACTATCGCAAGAACAAAAAACCAAACACCACATATTCTCACTCATAGGTGGGAATTGAACAATGAGAAAACATGGATACAAGAAGGGGAACATCACACTTCGGGGACTGTTGTGGGGTGGGGGGAGGGGCGAGGGACAGCATTTGTAGATATACCTTATGCTAGATGACGAGTTGGTGGGTGCAGCGCACCAGCATGGCACATGTATACACATGTAGCTTACCTGCACGTTGCGCACATGTACCATAGAGCCTCAAGTATAATAATAATAATAATAATAATAATAATGATAAAAAGAAAAAAGAATTAAAAAAAAAGAAAGGGATAAATTCCTCGACACATACACTCTCCCATGACTAAACCAGGAAGAAGTTGAATCTCTGAGTAGACTAATAACAGGAGCTGAAATTGTGGCAATAATCAATAGCTTACCAACCAAAAAGAGTCCAGGATCAGATGGGTTCACAGCCGAATTCTACCAGAGGTCCAAGGAGGAACTGGAACCATTACTTCAGAAACTATTCCAATCAATAGAAAAAGAGGGAATCCTTCCTAACTCATTTTATGAGGCCAGCATCATGCTGATACCAAAGCTGGGCAGAGACACAATCAAAAAAGAGAATTTTAGACCAATATCCTTGATGAATATTGATGCAAAAATCCTCAATAAATTACTGGCAAACCGAATCCAGCCGCACATCAGGCAGCTTATCCACCATGATCAAGTGGGCTTCATCCCTGGGATGCAAGTCTGGTTCAATATACGCAAATCAATAAATGTAATCCAGCATATAAACAGAACCAAAGTCAAAAACCACATGATTATCTCAATACGTGAAGAAAAGGACTTTGACAAAATTCAACAACCCTTCATGCTAAAAACTCTCAATAAATTAGGTATTGATGGGTCGTATCTCAAAATAATAAGAGCTATTTATGACAAACCCACAGCCAATATCATACTGAATGGGCAAAAACTGGAAGCATTCACTTTGAAAACTGGCACAAGACAGGGATGCCCTCTCTCACCACTTCTATTCAACATAGTGTTGGAAGTTCTGGCCAGGGCAATTAGGCAAGAGAAGGAAATCAAGGGTATTCAATTAGGAAAAAAGGAAGTCAAATTCTCCCTGTTCGCAGATGACGTGATAGTATATCTAGAAAACCCCATTGTCTCAGCCCAAAATCTCCTTAAGCTGATAAGCAACTTCAGCAAAGTCTCAGGATACAAAATCAATGCACAAAAATCACAAGCATTCTTATACATCAATAACAGACAAACAGAGAGCCAAATCATGAGTGAACTCCCATTCACAATTGCTTCAAAGAGAATAAAATACGTAGGAATCCAACTTACAAGGGATGTGAAGGACCTCTTCAAGGAGAAAACTACAAACCACTGCTCAAGGAAATAAAAGAGGAGACAAACAAATGGAAGAACATTCCATGCTCATGGGTAGGAAGAATCAATATCATGAAAATGGCCATCCTTCCCAAGGTAATTTACAGATTCAATGCCCTCCCCATCAAGTTACCAATGACTTTCTGCACAGAATTGGAAAAAACTACTTTAAAGTTCATATGGAACCAAAAAAGAGCCCGCATCACCAAGTCAATCCTAAGCCAAAAGAACAAAGCTGGAGGCATCACGCTACCTGACTTCAAACTCTACTACAAGGCTACAGTAACCAAAACAGCATGGTACTGGTACCAAAACAGAGATCTAGATCAATGGAACAGAACAGAGCCGTCAGAAATAATGCCACCTATCTACAACTATCTGATCTTTGACAAACCTGACAAAAACAAGAAATGGAGAAAGGATTCCCTATTTAATAAATGGTGCTGGGAAAACTGGCTAGCCACATGTAGAAAGCTGAAACTGGATCCCGTCCTTACACCTTATACAAAAATCAACTCAAGATGGATTAAAGACTTAAACGTTAGACCTAAAACCATAAAAACCCTAGAAGAAAACCTAGGCAATACCATTCAGGACATAGGCATGGGCAAGGACTTCATGTCTAAAACACCAAAAGCAATGGCAACAAAAGCCAAAATTGACAAATGGGATCTAATTAAACTAAAGAGCTTCTGCACAGCAAAGGAAACTACCATCAGAGTGAACAGGCAACCTACAAAATGGGAGAAAATTTTCGCAACCTACTCATCTGACAAAGGGCTAATATCCAGAATCTACAATGAACTCCAACAAATTTACAAGAAAACACCAAACAACCCCATCAAAAAGTGGGCGAAGGACATGAACAGACACTCCTCCAAAGAAGACATTTATGCAGCCAAAAAACACATGAAAAAATGCTCACCATCACTGGCCATCAGAGAAATGCAAATCAAAACCACAATGAGATACCATCTCACACCAGTTAGAACGGCAATCATTAAAAAGTCAGGAAACAACAGGTGCTGGAGAGGATGTGGAGAAATAGGAACACTTTTACACTGTTGGTGGGACTGTAAACTAGTTCAACCCTTGTGGAAGTCACTGTGGCGATTCCTCAGGGATCTAGAACTAGAAATTCCATTTGACCCAGCCATCCCATTACTGGGTATATACCCAAAGGACTATAAATCATGCTGCTATAAAGACACATGCACACGTATGTTTATTGCGGCATTATACACAATAGCAAAGACTTGGAACCAACCCAAATGTCCAACAATGATAGACTGGATTAAGAAAATGTGGCACATATACACCATGGAATACTAGGCAGCCATAAAAAATGATGAGTTCATATCCTTTGTAGGGACATGGATGAAATTGGAAATCATCGTTCTCAGTAAACTATCGCAGGAACGAAAAACCAAACACCACATATTCTCACTCATAGGTGGGAATTGAACAATGAGAAAACATGGATACAAGAAGGGGAACATCACACTTCGGGTAGTGTTGTGGGGTGGGGGGAGGGGCGAGGGACAGCATTGGGAGATATACCTAATGCTAGATGACGAGTTGGTGGGTGCAGCGCACCAGCATGGCACATGTATACACATGTAGCTTACCTGCACGTTGCGCACATGTACCATAGAGCCTTAAGTATGATAATCATAATAATAATAATAATAATAATAATAATGATAAAAAGAAAAAAAAATTAAAAAAAAAAGAAAGGGATAAATTCCTCGACACATACACTCTCCCATGACTAAACCAGGAAGAAGTTGAATCTCTGAATAGACTAATAACAGGAGCTGAAATTGTGGCAATAATCAATAGCTTACCAACCAAAAAGAGTCCAGGATCAGATGGGTTCACAGCCGAATTCTACCAGAGGTCCAAGGAGGAACTGGAACCATTACTTCAGAAACTATTCCAATCAATAGAAAAAGAGGGAATCCTTCCTAACTCATTTTATGAGGCCAGCATCATGCTGATACCAAAGCTGGGCAGAGACACAATCAAAAAAGAGAATTTTAGACCAATATCCTTGATGAATATTGATGCAAAAATCCTCAATAAATTACTGGCAAACCGAATCCAGCCGCACATCAGGCAGCTTCTCCACCATGATCAAGTGGGCTTCAGCCCTGGGATGCAAGTCTGGTTCAATATACGCAAATCAATAAATGTAATCCAGCATATAAACAGAACCAAAGTCAAAAACCACATGATTATCTCAATACGTGAAGAAAAGGACTTTGACAAAATTCAACAACCCTTCATGCTAAAAACTCTCAATAAATTAGGTATTGATGGGTGGTATCTCAAAATAATAAGAGCTATTTATGACAAACCCACAGCCAATATCATACTGAATGGGCAAAAACTGGAAGCATTCACTTTGAAAACTGGCACAAGACAGGGATGCCCTCTCTCACCACTTCTATTCAACATAGTGTTGGAAGTTCTGGCCAGGGCAATTAGGCAAGAGAAGGAAATCAAGGGTATTCAATTAGGAAAAAAGGAAGTCAAATTCTCCCTGTTTGCAGATGACGTGATAGTATATCTAGAAAACCCCATTGTCTCAGCCCAAAATCTCCTTAAGCTGATAAGCAACTTCAGCAAAGTCTCAGGATACAAAATCAATGGACAAAAATCACAAGCATTCTTATACATCAATAACAGACAAACAGAGAGCCAAATCATGAGTGAACTCCCATTCACAATTGCTTCAAAGAGAATAAAATACCTAGGAATCCAACTTACAAGGGATGTGAAGGACCTCTTCAAGGAGAAAACTACAAACCACTGCTCAAGGAAATAAAAGAGGAGACAAACAAATGGAAGAACATTCCATGCTCATGGGTAGGAAGAATCAATATCATGAAAATGGCCATCCTTCCCAAGGTAATTTACAGATTCAATGCCCTCCCCATCAAGTTACCAATGACTGTCTGCACAGAATTGGAAAAAACTACTTTAAAGTTCATATGGAACCAAAAAAGAGCCCGCATCACCAAGTCAATCCTAAGCCAAAAGAACAAAGCTGGAGGCATCACGCTACCTGACTTCAAAGTCTACTACAAGGCTACAGTAACCAAAACAGCATGGTACTGGTACCAAAACAGAGATCTAGATCAATGGAACAGAACAGAGCCGTCAGAAATAATGCCACCTATCTACAACTATCTGATCTTTGACAAACCTGACAAAAACAAGAAATGGAGAAAGGATTCCCTATTTAATAAATGGTGCTGGGAAAACTGGCTAGCCACATGTAGAAAGCTGAAACTGGATCCCGTCCTTACACCTTATACAAAAATCAACTCAAGATGGATTAAAGACTTAAACGTTAGACCTAAAACCATAAAAACCCTAGAAGAAAACCTAGGCAATACCATTCAGGACATAGGCATGGGCAAGGACTTCATGTCTAAAACACCAAAAGCAATGGCAACAAAAGCCAAAATTGACAAATGGGATCTAATTAAACTAAAGAGCTTCTGCACAGCAAAGGAAACTACCATCAGAGTGAACAGGCAACCTACAAAATGGGAGAAAATTTTCGCAACCTACTCATCTGACAAAGGGCTAATATCCAGAATCTACAATGAACTCCAACAAATTTACAAGAAAACACCAAACAACCCCATCAAAAAGTGGGCGAAGGACATGAACAGACACTCCTCCAAAGAAGACATTTATGCAGCCAAAAAACGCATGAAAAAATGCTCACCATCACTGGCCATCAGAGAAATGCAAATCAAAACCACAATGAGATACCATCTCACACCAGTTAGAATGGCAATCATTAAAAAGTCAGGAAACAGGTGCTGGAGAGGATGTGGAGAAATAGGAACACTTTTACACTGTTGGTGGGACTGTAAACTAGTTCAACCCTTGTGGAAGTCACTGTGGCGATTCCTCAGGGATCTAGAACTAGAAATTCCATTTGACCCAGCCATCCCATTACTGGGTATATACCCAAAGGACTATAAATCATGCTGCTAAAAAGACACATGCACGCGTATGTTTATTGCGGCATTATACACAATAGCAAAGACTTGGAACCAACCCAAATGTCCAACAATGATAGACTGGATTAAGAAAATGTGGCACATATACACCATGGAATACTAGGCAGCCATAAAAAATGATGAGTTCATATCCTTTGTAGGGACATGGATGAAATTGGAAATCATCGTTCTCAGTAAACTATCGCAGGAACAAAAAACCAAACACCACATATTCTCACTCATAGGTGGGAATTGAACAATGAGAAAACATGGATACAAGAAGGGGAACATCACACTTCGGGTACTGTTGTGGGGTGGGGGGAGGGGCGAGGGACAGCATTGGGAGATATACCTAATGCTAGATGACGAGTTGGTGGGTGCAGCGCACCAGCATGGCACATGTATACACATGTAGCTTACCTGCACGTTGCGCACATGTACCATAGAGCCTCAAGTATGATAATCATAATAATAATAATAATAATAATAATGATAAAAAGAAAAAAAAATTAAAAAAAAAAGAAAGGGATAAATTCCTCGACACATACACTCTCCCATGACTAAACCAGGAAGAAGTTGAATCTCTGAATAGACTAATAACAGGAGCTGAAATTGTGGCAATAATCAATAGCTTACCAACCAAAAAGAGTCCAGGATCAGATGGGTTCACAGCCGAATTCTACCAGAGGTCCAAGGAGGAACTGGAACCATTACTTCAGAAACTATTCCAATCAATAGAAAAAGAGGGAATCCTTCCTAACTCATTTTATGAGGCCAGCATCATGCTGATACCAAAGCTGGGCAGAGACACAATCAAAAAAGAGAATTTTAGACCAATATCCTTGATGAATATTGATGCAAAAATCCTCAATAAATTACTGGCAAACCGAATCCAGCCGCACATCAGGCAGCTTATCCACCATGATCAAGTGGGCTTCATCCCTGGGATGCAAGTCTGGTTCAATATACGCAAATCAATAAATGTAATCCAGCATATAAACAGAACCAAAGTCAAAAACCACATGATTATCTCAATACGTGAAGAAAAGGACTTTGACAAAATTCAACAACCCTTCATGCTAAAAACTCTCAATAAATTAGGTATTGATGGGTCGTATCTCAAAATAATAAGAGCTATTTATGACAAACCCACAGCCAATATCATACTGAATGGGCAAAAACTGGAAGCATTCACTTTGAAAACTGGCACAAGACAGGGATGCCCTCTCTCACCACTTCTATTCAACATAGTGTTGGAAGTTCTGGCCAGGGCAATTAGGCAAGAGAAGGAAATCAAGGGTATTCAATTAGGAAAAAAGGAAGTCAAATTCTCCCTGTTCGCAGATGACGTGATAGTATATCTAGAAAACCCCATTGTCTCAGCCCAAAATCTCCTTAAGCTGATAAGCAACTTCAGCAAAGTCTCAGGATACAAAATCAATGCACAAAAATCACAAGCATTCTTATACATCAATAACAGACAAACAGAGAGCCAAATCATGAGTGAACTCCCATTCACAATTGCTTCAAAGAGAATAAAATACGTAGGAATCCAACTTACAAGGGATGTGAAGGACCTCTTCAAGGAGAAAACTACAAACCACTGCTCAAGGAAATAAAAGAGGAGACAAACAAATGGAAGAACATTCCATGCTCATGGGTAGGAAGAATCAATATCATGAAAATGGCCATCCTTCCCAAGGTAATTTACAGATTCAATGCCCTCCCCATCAAGTTACCAATGACTTTCTGCACAGAATTGGAAAAAACTACTTTAAAGTTCATATGGAACCAAAAAAGAGCCCGCATCACCAAGTCAATCCTAAGCCAAAAGAACAAAGCTGGAGGCATCACGCTACCTGACTTCAAACTCTACTACAAGGCTACAGTAACCAAAACAGCATGGTACTGGTACCAAAACAGAGATCTAGATCAATGGAACAGAACAGAGCCGTCAGAAATAATGCCACCTATCTACAACTATCTGATCTTTGACAAACCTGACAAAAACAAGAAATGGAGAAAGGATTCCCTATTTAATAAATGGTGCTGGGAAAACTGGCTAGCCACATGTAGAAAGCTGAAACTGGATCCCGTCCTTACACCTTATACAAAAATCAACTCAAGATGGATTAAAGACTTAAACGTTAGACCTAAAACCATAAAAACCCTAGAAGAAAACCTAGGCAATACCATTCAGGACATAGGCATGGGCAAGGACTTCATGTCTAAAACACCAAAAGCAATGGCAACAAAAGCCAAAATTGACAAATGGGATCTAATTAAACTAAAGAGCTTCTGCACAGCAAAGGAAACTACCATCAGAGTGAACAGGCAACCTACAAAATGGGAGAAAATTTTCGCAACCTACTCATCTGACAAAGGGCTAATATCCAGAATCTACAATGAACTCCAACAAATTTACAAGAAAACACCAAACAACCCCATCAAAAAGTGGGCGAAGGACATGAACAGACACTCCTCCAAAGAAGACATTTATGCAGCCAAAAAACACATGAAAAAATGCTCACCATCACTGGCCATCAGAGAAATGCAAATCAAAACCACAATGAGATACCATCTCACACCAGTTAGAACGGCAATCATTAAAAAGTCAGGAAACAACAGGTGCTGGAGAGGATGTGGAGAAATAGGAACACTTTTACACTGTTGGTGGGACTGTAAACTAGTTCAACCCTTGTGGAAGTCACTGTGGCGATTCCTCAGGGATCTAGAACTAGAAATTCCATTTGACCCAGCCATCCCATTACTGGGTATATACCCAAAGGACTATAAATCATGCTGCTATAAAGACACATGCACACGTATGTTTATTGCGGCATTATACACAATAGCAAAGACTTGGAACCAACCCAAATGTCCAACAATGATAGACTGGATTAAGAAAATGTGGCACATATACACCATGGAATACTAGGCAGCCATAAAAAATGATGAGTTCATATCCTTTGTAGGGACATGGATGAAATTGGAAATCATCGTTCTCAGTAAACTATCGCAGGAACGAAAAACCAAACACCACATATTCTCACTCATAGGTGGGAATTGAACAATGAGAAAACATGGATACAAGAAGGGGAACATCACACTTCGGGTAGTGTTGTGGGGTGGGGGGAGGGGCGAGGGACAGCATTGGGAGATATACCTAATGCTAGATGACGAGTTGGTGGGTGCAGCGCACCAGCATGGCACATGTATACACATGTAGCTTACCTGCACGTTGCGCACATGTACCATAGAGCCTTAAGTATGATAATCATAATAATAATAATAATAATAATAATAATGATAAAAAGAAAAAAAAATTAAAAAAAAAAGAAAGGGATAAATTCCTCGACACATACACTCTCCCATGACTAAACCAGGAAGAAGTTGAATCTCTGAATAGACTAATAACAGGAGCTGAAATTGTGGCAATAATCAATAGCTTACCAACCAAAAAGAGTCCAGGATCAGATGGGTTCACAGCCGAATTCTACCAGAGGTCCAAGGAGGAACTGGAACCATTACTTCAGAAACTATTCCAATCAATAGAAAAAGAGGGAATCCTTCCTAACTCATTTTATGAGGCCAGCATCATGCTGATACCAAAGCTGGGCAGAGACACAATCAAAAAAGAGAATTTTAGACCAATATCCTTGATGAATATTGATGCAAAAATCCTCAATAAATTACTGGCAAACCGAATCCAGCCGCACATCAGGCAGCTTCTCCACCATGATCAAGTGGGCTTCAGCCCTGGGATGCAAGTCTGGTTCAATATACGCAAATCAATAAATGTAATCCAGCATATAAACAGAACCAAAGTCAAAAACCACATGATTATCTCAATACGTGAAGAAAAGGACTTTGACAAAATTCAACAACCCTTCATGCTAAAAACTCTCAATAAATTAGGTATTGATGGGTGGTATCTCAAAATAATAAGAGCTATTTATGACAAATCCACAGCCAATATCATACTGAATGGGCAAAAACTGGAAGCATTCACTTTGAAAACTGGCACAAGACAGGGATGCCCTCTCTCACCACTTCTATTCAACATAGTGTTGGAAGTTCTGGCCAGGGCAATTAGGCAAGAGAAGGAAATCAAGGGTATTCAATTAGGAAAAAAGGAAGTCAAATTCTCCCTGTTTGCAGATGACGTGATAGTATATCTAGAAAACCCCATTGTCTCAGCCCAAAATCTCCTTAAGCTGATAAGCAACTTCAGCAAAGTCTCAGGATACAAAATCAATGGACAAAAATCACAAGCATTCTTATACATCAATAACAGACAAACAGAGAGCCAAATCATGAGTGAACTCCCATTCACAATTGCTTCAAAGAGAATAAAATACCTAGGAAACCAACTTACAAGGGATGTGAAGGACCTCTTCAAGGAGAAAACTACAAACCACTGCTCAAGGAAATAAAAGAGGAGACAAACAAATGGAAGAACATTCCATGCTCATGGGTAGGAAGAATCAATATCATGAAAATGGCCATCCTTCCCAAGGTAATTTACAGATTCAATGCCCTCCCCATCAAGTTACCAATGACTGTCTGCACAGAATTGGAAAAAACTACTTTAAAGTTCATATGGAACCAAAAAAGAGCCCGCATCACCAAGTCAATCCTAAGCCAAAAGAACAAAGCTGGAGGCATCACGCTACCTGACTTCAAAGTCTACTACAAGGCTACAGTAACCAAAACAGCATGGTACTGGTACCAAAACAGAGATCTAGATCAATGGAACAGAACAGAGCCGTCAGAAATAATGCCACCTATCTACAACTATCTGATCTTTGACAAACCTGACAAAAACAAGAAATGGAGAAAGGATTCCCTATTTAATAAATGGTGCTGGGAAAACTGGCTAGCCACATGTAGAAAGCTGAAACTGGATCCCGTCCTTACACCTTATACAAAAATCAACTCAAGATGGATTAAAGACTTAAACGTTAGACCTAAAACCATAAAAACCCTAGAAGAAAACCTAGGCAATACCATTCAGGACATAGGCATGGGCAAGGACTTCATGTCTAAAACACCAAAAGCAATGGCAACAAAAGCCAAAATTGACAAATGGGATCTAATTAAACTAAAGAGCTTCTGCACAGCAAAGGAAACTACCATCAGAGTGAACAGGCAACCTACAAAATGGGAGAAAATTTTCGCAACCTACTCATCTGACAAAGGGCTAATATCCAGAATCTACAATGAACTCCAACAAATTTACAAGAAAACACCAAACAACCCCATCAAAAAGTGGGCGAAGGACATGAACAGACACTCCTCCAAAGAAGACATTTATGCAGCCAAAAAACGCATGAAAAAATGCTCACCATCACTGGCCATCAGAGAAATGCAAATCAAAACCACAATGAGATACCATCTCACACCAGTTAGAATGGCAATCATTAAAAAGTCAGGAAACAGGTGCTGGAGAGGATGTGGAGAAATAGGAACACTTTTACACTGTTGGTGGGACTGTAAACTAGTTCAACCCTTGTGGAAGTCACTGTGGCGATTCCTCAGGGATCTAGAACTAGAAATTCCATTTGACCCAGCCATCCCATTACTGGGTATATACCCAAAGGACTATAAATCATGCTGCTAAAAAGACACATGCACGCGTATGTTTATTGCGGCATTATACACAATAGCAAAGACTTGGAACCAACCCAAATGTCCAACAATGATAGACTGGATTAAGAAAATGTGGCACATATACACCATGGAATACTAGGCAGCCATAAAAAATGATGAGTTCATATCCTTTGTAGGGACATGGATGAAATTGGAAATCATCGTTCTCAGTAAACTATCGCAGGAACAAAAAACCAAACACCACATATTCTCACTCATAGGTGGGAATTGAACAATGAGAAAACATGGATACAAGAAGGGGAACATCACACTTCGGGTACTGTTGTGGGGTGGGGGGAGGGGCGAGGGACAGCATTGGGAGATATACCTAATGCTAGATGACGAGTTGGTGGGTGCAGCGCACCAGCATGGCACATGTATACACATGTAGCTTACCTGCACGTTGCGCACATGTACCATAGAGCCTCAAGTATGATAATCATAATAATAATAATAATAATAATAATGATAAAAAGAAAAAAAAATTAAAAAAAAAAGAAAGGGATAAATTCCTCGACACATACACTCTCCCATGACTAAACCAGGAAGAAGTTGAATCTCTGAATAGACTAATAACAGGAGCTGAAATTGTGGCAATAATCAATAGCTTACCAACCAAAAAGAGTCCAGGATCAGATGGGTTCACAGCCGAATTCTACCAGAGGTCCAAGGAGGAACTGGAACCATTACTTCAGAAACTATTCCAATCAATAGAAAAAGAGGGAATCCTTCCTAACTCATTTTATGAGGCCAGCATCATGCTGATACCAAAGCTGGGCAGAGACACAATCAAAAAAGAGAATTTTAGACCAATATCCTTGATGAATATTGATGCAAAAATCCTCAATAAATTACTGGCAAACCGAATCCAGCCGCACATCAGGCAGCTTATCCACCATGATCAAGTGGGCTTCATCCCTGGGATGCAAGTCTGGTTCAATATATGCAAATCAATAAATGTAATCCAGCATATAAACAGAACCAAAGTCAAAAACCACATGATTATCTCAATACGTGAAGAAAAGGACTTTGACAAAATTCAACAACCCTTCATGCTAAAAACTCTCAATAAATTAGGTATTGATGGGTCGTATCTCAAAATAATAAGAGCTATTTATGACAAACCCACAGCCAATATCATACTGAATGGGCAAAAACTGGAAGCATTCACTTTGAAAACTGGCACAAGACAGGGATGCCCTCTCTCACCACTTCTATTCAACATAGTGTTGGAAGTTCTGGCCAGGGCAATTAGGCAAGAGAAGGAAATCAAGGGTATTCAATTAGGAAAAAAGGAAGTCAAATTCTCCCTGTTCGCAGATGACGTGATAGTATATCTAGAAAACCCCATTGTCTCAGCCCAAAATCTCCTTAAGCTGATAAGCAACTTCAGCAAAGTCTCAGGATACAAAATCAATGCACAAAAATCACAAGCATTCTTATACATCAATAACAGACAAACAGAGAGCCAAATCATGAGTGAACTCCCATTCACAATTGCTTCAAAGAGAATAAAATACCTAGGAATCCAACTTACAAGGGATGTGAAGTACCTCTTCAAGGAGAAAACTACAAACCACTGCTCAAGGAAATAAAAGAGGATACAAACAAATGGAAGAACATTCCATGCTCATGGGTAGGAAGAATCAATATCATGAAAATGGCCATCCTTCCCAAGGTAATTTACAGATTCAATGCCCTCCCCATGAAGTTACCAATGACTTTCTACACAGAATTGGAAAAAACTACTTTAAAGTTCATATGGAACCAAAAAAGAGCCCGCATCACCAAGTCAATCCTAAGCCAAAAGAACAAAGCTGGAGGCATCACGCTACCTGACTTCAAACTCTACTACAAGGCTACAGTAACCAAAACAGCATGGTACTGGTACCAAAACAGAGATCTAGATCAATGGAACAGAACAGAGCCGTCAGAAATAATGCCACCTATCTACAACTATCTTATCTTTGACAAACCTGACAAAAACAAGAAATGGAGAAAGGATGCCCTATTTAATAAATGGTGCTGGGAAAACTGGCGAGCCACATGTAGAAAGCTGAAACTGGATCCCTTCCTTACACCTTATACAAAAATCAACTCAAGATGGATTAAAGACTTAAACGTTAGACCTAAAACCGTAAAAACCCTAGAAGAAAACCTAGGCCATACCATTCAGGACATAGGCATGGGCAAGGACTTCATGTCTAAAACACCAAAAGCAATGGCAACAAAAGCCAAAATTGACAAATGGGATCTAATTAAACTAAAGAGCTTCTGCACAGCAAAGGAAACTACCATCAGAGTGAACAGGCAACCTACAAAATGGGAGAAAATTTTCGCAACCTACTCATCTGACAAAGGGCTAATATCCAGAATCTACAATGAACTCCAACAAATTTACAAGAAAACACCAAACAACCCCATCAAAAAGTGGGCGAAGGACATGAACAGACACTCCTCCAAAGAAGACATTTATGCAGCCAAAAAACACATGAAAAAATGCTCACCATCACTGGCCATCAGAGAAATGCAAATCAAAACCACAATGAGATACCATCTCACACCAGTTAGAACGGCAATCATTAAAAAGTCAGGAAACAACAGGTGCTGGAGAGGATGTGGAGAAATAGGAACACTTTTACACTGTTGGTGGGACTGTAAACTAGTTCAACCCTTGTGGAAGTCACTGTGGCGATTCCTCAGGGATCTAGAACTAGAAATTCCATTTGACCCAGCCATCCCATTACTGGGTATATACCCAAAGGACTATAAATCATGCTGCTATAAAGACACATGCACACGTATGTTTATTGCGGCATTATACACAATAACAAAGACTTGGAACCAACCCATATGTCCAACAATGATAGACTGGATTAAGAAAATGTGGCACATATACACCATGGAATACTAGGCAGCCATAAAAAATGATGAGTTCATATCCTTTGTAGGGACATGGATGAAATTGGAAATCATCGTTCTCAGTAAACTATCGCAAGAACAAAAAACCAAACACCACATATTCTCACTCATAGGTGGGAATTGAACAATGAGAAAACATGGATACAAGAAGGGGAACATCACACTTCGGGGACTGTTGTGGGGTGGGGGGAGGGGCGAGGGACAGCATTTGTAGATATACCTTATGCTAGATGACGAGTTGGTGGGTGCAGCGCACCAGCATGGCACATGTATACACATGTAGCTTACCTGCACGTTGCGCACATGTACCATAGAGCCTCAAGTATAATAATAATAATAATAATAATAATAATGATAAAAAGAAAAAAGAATTAAAAAAAAAGAAAGGGATAAATTCCTCGACACATACACTCTCCCATGACTAAACCAGGAAGAAGTTGAATCTCTGAGTAGACTAATAACAGGAGCTGAAATTGTGGCAATAATCAATAGCTTACCAACCAAAAAGAGTCCAGGATCAGATGGGTTCACAGCCGAATTCTACCAGAGGTCCAAGGAGGAACTGGAACCATTACTTCAGAAACTATTCCAATCAATAGAAAAAGAGGGAATCCTTCCTAACTCATTTTATGAGGCCAGCATCATGCTGATACCAAAGCTGGGCAGAGACACAATCAAAAAAGAGAATTTTAGACCAATATCCTTGATGAATATTGATGCAAAAATCCTCAATAAATTACTGGCAAACCGAATCCAGCCGCACATCAGGCAGCTTATCCACCATAATCAAGTGGGCTTCATCCCTGGGATGCAAGTCTGGTTCAATATACGCAAATCAATAAATGTAATCCAGCATATAAACAGAACCAAAGTCAAAAACCACATGATTATCTCAATACGTGAAGAAAAGGACTTTGACAAAATTCAACAACCCTTCATGCTAAAAACTCTCAATAAATTAGGTATTGATGGGTCGTATCTCAAAATAATAAGAGCTATTTATGACAAACCCACAGCCAATATCATACTGAATGGGCAAAAACTGGAAGCATTCACTTTGAAAACTGGCACAAGACAGGGATGCCCTCTCTCACCACTTCTATTCAACATAGTGTTGGAAGTTCTGGCCAGGGCAATTAGGCAAGAGAAGGAAATCAAGGGTATTCAATTAGGAAAAAAGGAAGTCAAATTCTCCCTGTTCGCAGATGACGTGATAGTATATCTAGAAAACCCCATTGTCTCAGCCCAAAATCTCCTTAAGCTGATAAGCAACTTCAGCAAAGTCTCAGGATACAAAATCAATGCACAAAAATCACAAGCATTCTTATACATCAATAACAGACAAACAGAGAGCCAAATCATGAGTGAACTCCCATTCACAATTGCTTCAAAGAGAATAAAATACGTAGGAATCCAACTTACAAGGGATGTGAAGGACCTCTTCAAGGAGAAAACTACAAACCACTGCTCAAGGAAATAAAAGAGGAGACAAACAAATGGAAGAACATTCCATGCTCATGGGTAGGAAGAATCAATATCATGAAAATGGCCATCCTTCCCAAGGTAATTTACAGATTCAATGCCCTCCCCATCAAGTTACCAATGACTTTCTGCACAGAATTGGAAAAAACTACTTTAAAGTTCATATGGAACCAAAAAAGAGCCCGCATCACCAAGTCAATCCTAAGCCAAAAGAACAAAGCTGGAGGCATCACGCTACCTGACTTCAAACTCTACTACAAGGCTACAGTAACCAAAACAGCATGGTACTGGTACCAAAACAGAGATCTAGATCAATGGAACAGAACAGAGCCGTCAGAAATAATGCCACCTATCTACAACTATCTGATCTTTGACAAACCTGACAAAAACAAGAAATGGAGAAAGGATGCCCTATTTAATAAATGGTGCTGGGAAAACTGGCTAGCCACATGTAGAAAGCTGAAACTGGATCCCGTCCTTACACCTTATACAAAAATCAACTCAAGATGGATTAAAGACTTAAACGTTAGACCTAAAACCATAAAAACCCTAGAAGAAAACCTAGGCAATACCATTCAGGACATAGGCATGGGCAAGGACTTCATGTCTAAAACACCAAAAGCAATGGCAACAAAAGCCAAAATTGACAAATGGGATCTAATTAAACTAAAGAGCTTCTGCACAGCAAAGGAAACTACCATCAGAGTGAACAGGCAACCTACAAAATGGGAGAAAATTTTCGCAACCTACTCATCTGACAAAGGGCTAATATCCAGAATCTACAATGAACTCCAACAAATTTACAAGAAAACACCAAACAACCCCATCAAAAAGTGGGCGAAGGACATGAACAGACACTCCTCCAAAGAAGACATTTATGCAGCCAAAAAACACATGAAAAAATGCTCACCATCACTGGCCATCAGAGAAATGCAAATCAAAACCACAATGAGATACCATCTCACACCAGTTAGAACGGCAATCATTAAAAAGTCAGGAAACAACAGGTGCTGGAGAGGATGTGGAGAAATAGGAACACTTTTACACTGTTGGTGGGACTGTAAACTAGTTCAACCCTTGTGGAAGTCACTGTGGCGATTCCTCAGGGATCTAGAACTAGAAATTCCATTTGACCCAGCCATCCCATTACTGGGTATATACCCAAAGGACTATAAATCATGCTGCTATAAAGACACATGCACACGTATGTTTATTGCGGCATTATACACAATAGCAAAGACTTGGAACCAACCCAAATGTCCAACAATGATAGACTGGATTAAGAAAATGTGGCACATATACACCATGGAATACTAGGCAGCCATAAAAAATGATGAGTTCATATCCTTTGTAGGGACATGGATGAAATTGGAAATCATCGTTCTCAGTAAACTATCGCAGGAACGAAAAACCAAACACCACATATTCTCACTCATAGGTGGGAATTGAACAATGAGAAAACATGGATACAAGAAGGGGAACATCACACTTCGGGTAGTGTTGTGGGGTGGGGGGAGGGGCGAGGGACAGCATTGGGAGATATACCTAATGCTAGATGACGAGTTGGTGGGTGCAGCGCACCAGCATGGCACATGTATACACATGTAGCTTACCTGCACGTTGCGCACATGTACCATAGAGCCTTAAGTATGATAATCATAATAATAATAATAATAATAATAATAATGATAAAAAGAAAAAAAAATTAAAAAAAAAGAAAGGGATAAATTCCTCGACACATACACTCTCCCATGACTAAACCAGGAAGAAGTTGAATCTCTGAATAGAGTAATAACAGGAGCTGAAATTGTGGCAATAATCAATAGCTTACCAACCAAAAAGAGTCCAGGATCAGATGGGTTCACAGCCGAATTCTACCAGAGGTCCAAGGAGGAACTGGAACCATTACTTCAGAAACTATTCCAATCAATAGAAAAAGAGGGAATCCTTCCTAACTCATTTTATGAGGCCAGCATCATGCTGATACCAAAGCTGGGCAGAGACACAATCAAAAAAGAGAATTTTAGACCAATATCCTTGATGAATATTGATGCAAAAATCCTCAATAAATTACTGGCAAACCGAATCCAGCCGCACATCAGGCAGCTTCTCCACCATGATCAAGTGGGCTTCAGCCCTGGGATGCAAGTCTGGTTCAATATACGCAAATCAATAAATGTAATCCAGCATATAAACAGAACCAAAGTCAAAAACCACATGATTATCTCAATACGTGAAGAAAAGGACTTTGACAAAATTCAACAACCCTTCATGCTAAAAACTCTCAATAAATTAGGTATTGATGGGTGGTATCTCAAAATAATAAGAGCTATTTATGACAAACCCACAGCCAATATCATACTGAATGGGCAAAAACTGGAAGCATTCACTTTGAAAACTGGCACAAGACAGGGATGCCCTCTCTCACCACTTCTATTCAACATAGTGTTGGAAGTTCTGGCCAGGGCAATTAGGCAAGAGAAGGAAATCAAGGGTATTCAATTAGGAAAAAAGGAAGTCAAATTCTCCCTGTTCGCAGATGACGTGATAGTATATCTAGAAAACCCCATTGTCTCAGCCCAAAATCTCCTTAAGCTGATAAGCAACTTCAGCCAAGTCTCAGGATACAAAATCAATGCACAAAAATCACAAGCATTCTTATACATCAATAACAGACAAACAGAGAGCCAAATCATGAGTGAACTCCCATTCACAATTGCTTCAAAGAGAATAAAATACCTAGGAATCCAACTTACAAGGGATGTGAAGGACCTCTTCAAGGAGAAAACTACAAACCACTGCTCAAGGAAATAAAAGAGGATACAAACAAATGGAAGAACATTCCATGCTCATGGGTAGGAAGAATCAATATCATGAAAATGGCCATCCTTCCCAAGGTAATTTACAGATTCAATGCCCTCCCCATCAAGTTACCAATGACTTTCTGCACAGAATTGGAAAAAACTACTTTAAAGTTCATATGGAACCAAAAAAGAGCCCGCATCACCAAGTCAATCCTAAGCCAAAAGAACAAAGCTGGAGGCATCACGCTACCTGACTTCAAACTCTACTACAAGGCTACAGTAACCAAAACAGCATGGTACTGGTACCAAAACAGAGATCTAGATCAATGGAACAGAACAGAGCCGTCAGAAATAATGCCACCTATCTACAACTATCTGATCTTTGACAAACCTGACAAAAACAAGAAATGGAGAAAGGATTCCCTATTTAATAAATGGTGCTGGGAAAACTGGCTAGCCACATGTAGAAAGCTGAAACTGGACCCCGTCCTTACACCTTATACAAAAATCAACTCAAGATGGATTAAAGACTTAAACGTTAGACCTAAAACCATAAAAACCCTAGAAGAAAACCTAGGCAATACCATTCAGGACATAGGCATGGGCAAGGACTTCATGTCTAAAACACCAAAAGCAATGGCAACAAAAGCCAAAATTGACAAATGGGATCTAATTAAACTAAAGAGCTTCTGCACAGCAAAGGAAACTACCATCAGAGTGAACAGGCAACCTACAAAATGGGAGAAAATTTTCGCAACCTACTCATCTGACAAAGGGCTAATATCCAGAATCTACAATGAACTCCAACAAATTTACAAGAAAACACCAAACAACCCCATCAAAAAGTGGGCGAAGGACATGAACAGACACTCCTCCAAAGAAGACATTTATGCAGCCAAAAAACACATGAAAAAATGCTCACCATCACTGGCCATCAGAGAAATGCAAATCAAAACCACAATGAGATACGATCTCAGACCAGTTAGAACGGCAATCATTAAAAAGTCAGGAAACAACAGGTGCTGGAGAGGATGTGGAGAAATAGGAACACTTTTACACTGTTGGTGGGACTGTAAACTAGTTCAACCCTTGTGGAAGTCACTGTGGCGATTCCTCAGGGATCTAGAACTAGAAATTCCATTTGACCCAGCCATCCCATTACTGGGTATATACCCAAAGGACTGTAAATCATGTTACTATAAAGACACATGCACACGTATGTTTATTGCGGCATTATACACAATAGCAAAGACTTGGAACCAACCCAAATGTCCAACAATGATAGACTGGATTAAGAAAATGTGGCACATATACACCATGGAATACTAGGCAGCCATAAAAAATGATGAGTTCATATCCTTTGTAGGGACATGGATGAAATTGGAAATCATCGTTCTCAGTAAACTATCGCAAGAACAAAAAACCAAACACCACATATTCTCACTCATAGGTGGGAATTGAACAATGAGAAAACATGGATACAAGAAGGGGAACATCACACTACGGGGACTGTTGTGGGGTGGGGTGAGGGGCGAGGGACAGCATTGGGAGATATACCTAATGCTAGATGACGAGTTGGTGGGTGCAGCGCACCAGCATGGCACATGTATACACATGTAGCTTACCTGCACGTTGCGCACATGTACCATAGAGCCTCAAGTATAATAATAATAATAATAATAATAATGATAAAAAGAAAAAAATATTAAAAAAAAAGAAAGGGATAAATTCCTCGACACATACACTCTCCCATGACTAAACCAGGAAGAAGTTGAATCTCTGAATAGACTAATAACAGGAGCTGAAATTGTGGCAATAATCAATAGCTTACCAACCAAAAAGAGTCCAGGATCAGATGGGTTCACAGCCGAATTCTACCAGAGGTCCAAGGAGGAACTGGAACCATTACTTCAGAAACTATTCCAATCAATAGAAAAAGAGGGAATCCTTCCTAACTCATTTTATGAGGCCAGCATCATGCTGATACCAAAGCTGGGCAGAGACACAATCAAAAAAGAGAATTTTAGACCAATATCCTTGATGAATATTGATGCAAAAATCCTCAATAAATTACTGGCAAACCGAATCCAGCCGCACATCAGACAGCTTATCCACCATGATCAAGTGGGCTTCATCCCTGGGATGCAAGTCTGGTTCAATATACGCAAATCAATAAATGTAATCCAGCATATAAACAGAACCAAAGTCAAAAACCACATGATTATCTCAATACGTGAAGAAAAGGACTTTGACAAAATTCAACAACCCTTCATGCTAAAAACTCTCAATAAATTAGGTATTGATGGGTCGTATCTCAAAATAATAAGAGCTATTTATGACAAACCCACAGCCAATATCATACTGAATGGGCAAAAACTGGAAGCATTCACTTTGAAAACTGGCACAAGACAGGGATGCCCTCTCTCACCACTTCTATTCAACATAGTGTTGGAAGTTCTGGCCAGGGCAATTAGGCAAGAGAAGGAAATCAAGGGTATTCAATTAGGAAAAAAGGAAGTCAAATTCTCCCTGTTTGCAGATGACGTGATAGTATATCTAGAAAACCCCATTGTCTCAGCCCAAAATCTCCTTAAGCTGATAAGCAACTTCAGCAAACTCTCAGGATACAAAATCAATGCACAAAAATCACAAGCATTCTTATACATCAATAACAGACAAACAGAGAGCCAAATCATGAGTGAACTCACATTCACAATTGCTTCAAAGAGAATAAAATACCTAGGAATCCAACTTACAAGGGATGTGAAGGACCTCTTCAAGGAGAAAACTACAAACCACTGCTCAAGGAAATAAAAGAGGAGACAATCAAATGGTAGAACATTCCATGCTCATGGGTAGGAAGAATCAATATCATGAAAATGGCCATCCTTCCCAAGGTAATTTACAGATTCAATGCCATCCCCATCAAGTTACCAATGACTTTCTTCACAGAATTGGAAAAAACTACTTTAAAGTTCATATGGAACCAAAAAAGAGCCCGCATCACCAAGTCAATCCTAAGCCAAAAGAACAAAGCTGGAGGCATCACGCTACCTGATTTCAATCTGTACTACAAGGCTACAGTAACCAAAACAGCATGGTACTGGTACCAATCAGAGATATAGATCAATGGAACAGAACAGAGCCGTCAGAAATAATGCCACATATCTACAACAATCTGATCTTTGACAAACTTGACAAAAACAAGAAATGGAGAAAGGATCCCCTATTTAATAAATGGTGCTGGGAAAACTGGCTAGCCACATGTAGAAAGCTGAAACTGGATCCCTTAATTACACCTTATACAAAAATCAACTCAAGATGGATTAAAGACTTAAACGTTAGACCTAAAACCATAAAAACCCTAGAAGAAAGCCTAGGAAATACCATTCAGGACATAGGCATGGGCAAGGACTTCATGTCTAAAACACCAAAAGCAATGGCAACAAAAGCCAAAATTGACAAATGGGATCTAATTAAACTAAAGAGCTTCTGCACAGCAAAGGAAACTACCATCAGAGTGAACAGGCAACCTACAAAATGGGAGAAAATTTTCGCAACCTACTCATCTGACAAAGGGCTAATATCCAGAATCTACAATGAACTCCAACAAATTTACAAGAAAACACCAAACAACCCCATCAAAAAGTGGGCGAAGGACATGAACAGACACTCCTCCAAAGAAGACATTTATGCAGCCAAAAAACACATGAAAAAATGCTCACCATCACTGGCCATCAGAGAAATGCAAATCAAAACCACAATGAGATACCATCTCACACCAGTTAGAATGGCAATCATTAAAAAGTCAGGAAAAAACAGGTGCTGGAGAGGATGTGGAGAAATAGGAAGACTTTTACACTGTTGGTGGGACTGTAAACTAGTTCAACCCTTGTGGAAGTCACTGTGGCGATTCCTCAGGGATCTAGAACAAGAAATTCCATTTGACCCAGCCATCCCATTACTGGGTATATACCCAAAGGACTATAAATCATGCTGCTATAAAGACACATGCACACGTATGTTTATTGCGGCATTATACACAATAGCAAAGACTTGGAACCAACCCAAATGTCCAACAATGATAGACTGGATTAAGAAAATGTGGCACATATACACCATGGAATACTAGGCAGCCATAAAAAATGATGAGTTCATATCCTTTGTAGGGACATGGATGAAATTGGAAATCATCGTTCTCAGTAAACTATCGCAAGAACAAAAAACCAAACACCACATATTCTCACTCATAGGTGGGAATTGAACAATGAGAAAACATGGATACAAGAAGGGGAACATGACCCTTCGGGTACTGTTGTGGGGTGGGGGGAGGGGCGAGGGACAGCATTGGGAGATATACCTAATGCTAGATGAGGAGTTGGTGGGTGCAGTGCACCAGCATGGCACATGTATACACATGTAGCTTTCCTGCACGTTGCGCACATGTACCATAGAGCCTCAAGTATGATAATCATAATAATAATAATAATAATAATAATGATAAAAAGAAAATAAAATTAAAAAAAAAAGAAAGGGATAAATTCCTCGACACATACACTCTCCCATGACTAAACCAGGAAGAAGTTGAATCTCTGAATAGACTAATAACAGGAGCTGAAATTGTGGCAATAATCAATAGCTTACCAACCAAAAAGAGTCCAGGATCAGATGGGTTCTCAGCCGAATTCTACCAGAGGTCCAAGGAGGAACTGGAACCATTACTTCAGAAACTATTCCAATCAATAGAAAAAGAGGGAATCCTTCCTAACTCATTTTATGAGGCCAGCATCATGCTGATACCAAAGCTGGGCAGAGACACAATCAAAAAAGAGAATTTTAGACCAATATCCTTGATGAATATTGATGCAAAAATCCTCAATAAATTACTGGCAAACCGAATCCAGCCGCACATCAGGCAGCTTATCCACCATGATCAAGTGGGCTTCATCCCTGGGATGCAAGTCTGGTTCAATATATGCAAATCAATAAATGTAATCCAGCATATAAACAGAACCAAAGTCAAAAACCACATGATTATCTCAATACGTGAAGAAAAGGACTTTGACAAAATTCAACAACCCTTCATGCTAAAAACTCTCAATAAATTAGGTATTGATGGGTCGTATCTCAAAATAATAAGAGCTATTTATGACAAACCCACAGCCAATATCATACTGAATGGGCAAAAACTGGAAGCATTCACTTTGAAAACTGGCACAAGACAGGGATGCCCTCTCTCACCACTTCTATTCAACATAGTGTTGGAAGTTCTGGCCAGGGCAATTAGGCAAGAGTAGGAAATCAAGGGTATTCAATTAGGAAAAAAGGAAGTCAAATTCTCCCTGTTTGCAGATGACGTGATAGTATATCTAGAAAACCCCATTGTCTCAGCCCAAAATCTCCTTAAGCTGATAAGCAACTTCAGCAAACTCTCAGGATACAAAATCAATGCACAAAAATCACAAGCATTCTTATACATCAATAACAGACAAACAGAGAGCCAAATCATGAGTGAACTCCCATTCACAATTGCTTCAAAGAGAATAAAATACCTAGGAAACCAACTTACAAGGGATGTGAAGGACCTCTTCAAGGAGAAAACTACAAACCACTGCTCAAGGAAATAAAAGAGGAGACAAACAAATGGAAGAACATTCCATGCTCATGGGTAGGAAGAATCAATATCATGAAAATGGCCATCCTTCCCAAGGTAATTTACAGATTCAATGCCCTCCCCATCAAGTTACCAATGACTTTCTGCACAGAATTGGAAAAAACTACTTTAAAGTTCATATGGAACCAAAAAAGAGCCCGCATCACCAAGTCAATCCTAAGCCAAAAGAACAAAGCTGGAGGCATCACGCTACCTGACTTCAAACTCTACTACAAGGCTACAGTAACCAAAACAGCATGGTACTGGTACCAAAACAGAGATCTAGATCAATGGAACAGAACAGAGCCGTCAGAAATAATGCCACCTATCTACAACTATCTGATCTTTGACAAACCTGACAAAAACAAGAAATGGAGAAAGGATGCCCTATTTAATAAATGGTGCTGGGAAAACTGGCTAGCCACATGTAGAAAGCTGAAACTGGATCCCGTCCTTACACCTTATACAAAAATCAACTCAAGATGGATTAAAGACTTAAACGTTAGACCTAAAACCATAAAAACCCTAGAAGAAAACCTAGGCAATACCATTCAGGACATAGGCATGGGCAAGGACTTCATGTCTAAAACACCAAAAGCAATGGCAACAAAAGCCAAAATTGACAAATGGGATCTAATTAAACTAAAGAGCTTCTGCACAGCAAAGGAAACTACCATCAGAGTGAACAGGCAACCTACAAAATGGGAGAAAATTTTCGCAACCTACTCATCTGACAAAGGGCTAATATCCAGAATCTACAATGAACTCCAACAAATTTACAAGAAAACACCAAACAACCCCATCAAAAAGTGGGCGAAGGACATGAACAGACACTCCTCCAAAGAAGACATTTATGCAGCCAAAAAACACATGAAAAAATGCTCACCATCACTGGCCATCAGAGAAATGCAAATCAAAACCACAATGAGATACCATCTCACACCAGTTAGAACGGCAATCATTAAAAAGTCAGGAATCAACAGGTGCTGGAGAGGATGTGGAGAAATAGGAACACTTTTACACTGTTGGTGGGACTGTAAACTAGTTCAACCCTTGTGGAAGTCACTGTGGCGATTCCTCAGGGATCTAGAACTAGAAATTCCATTTGACCCAGCCATCCCATTACTGGGTATATACCCAAAGGACTATAAATCATGCTGCTATAAAGACACATGCACACGTATGTTTATTGCGGCATTATACACAATAGCAAAGACTTGGAACCAACCCAAATGTCCAACAATGATAGACTGGATTAAGAAAATGTGGCACATATACACCATGGAATACTAGGCAGCCATAAAAAATGATGAGTTCATATCCTTTGTAGGGACATGGATGAAATTGGAAATCATCGTTCTCAGTAAACTATCGCAAGAACAAAAAACCAAACACCACATATTCTCACTCATAGGTGGGAATTGAACAATGAGAAAACATGGATACAAGAAGGGGAACATCACACTTCGGGGTCTGTTGTGGGGTGGGGTGAGGGGCGAGGGACAGCATTGGGAGATATACCTAATGCTAGATGACGAGTTGGTGGGTGCAGCGCACCAGCATGGCACATGTATACACATGTAGCTTACCTGCACGTTGCGCACATGTACCATAGAGCCTCAAGTATAATAATAATAATAATAACAATAATAATAATGATAAAAAGAAAAAAAAATTAAAAAAAAAGAAAGGGATAAATTCCTCGACACATACACTCTCCCATGACTAAACCAGGAAGAAGTTGAATCTCTGAATAGACTAATAACAGGAGTTGAAATTGTGGCAATAATCAATAGCTTACCAACCAAAAAGAGTCCAGGATCAGATGGGTTCACAGCCGAATTCTACCAGAGGTCCAAGGAGGAACTGGAACCATTACTTCAGAAACTATTCCAATCAATAGAAAAAGAGGGAATCCTTCCTAACTCATTTTATGAGGCCAGCATCATGCTGATACCAAAGCTGGGCAGAGACACAATCAAAAAAGAGAATTTTAGACCAATATCCTTGATGAATATTGATGCAAAAATCCTCAATAAATTACTGGCAAACCGAATCCAGCCGCACATCAGGCAGCTTATCCACCATGATCAAGTGGGCTTCATCCCTGGGATGCAAGTCTGGTTCAATATACGCAAATCAATAAATGTAATCCAGCATATAAACAGAACCAAAGTCAAAAACCACATGATTATCTCAATACGTGAAGAAAAGGACTTTGACAAAATTCAACAACCCTTCATGCTAAAAACTCTCAATAAATTAGGTATTGATGGGTCGTATCTCAAAATAATAAGAGCTATTTATGACAAACCCACAGCCAATATCATACTGAATGGGCAAAAACTGGAAGCATTCACTTTGAAAACTGGCACAAGACAGGGATGCCCTCTCTCACCACTTCTATTCAACATAGTGTTGGAAGTTCTGGCCAGGGCAATTAGGCAAGAGAAGGAAATCAAGGGTATTCAATTAGGAAAAAAGGAAGTCAAATTCTCCCTGTTTGCAGATGACGTGATAGTATATCTAGAAAACCCCATTGTCTCAGCCCAAAATCTCCTTAAGCTGATAAGCAACTTCAGCAAACTCTCAGGATACAAAATCAATGCACAAAAATCACAAGCATTCTTATACATCAATAACAGACAAACAGAGAGCCAAATCATGAGTGAACTCCCATTCACAATTGCTTCAAAGAGAATAAAATACCTAGGAATCCAACTTCCAAGGGATGTGAAGGACCTCTTCAAGGAGAAAACTACAAACCACTGCTCAAGGAAATAAAAGAGGAGACAAACAAATGGAAGAACATTCCATGCTCATGGGTAGGAAGAATCAATATCATGAAAATGGCCATCCTTCCCAAGGTAATTTACAGATTCAATGCCCTCCCCATCAAGTTACCAATGACTTTCTGCACAGAATTGGAAAAAACTACTTTAAAGTTCATATGGAACCAAAAAAGAGCCCGCATCACCAAGTCAATCCTAAGCCAAAAGAACAAAGCTGGAGGCATCACGCTACCTGACTTCAAACTCTACTACAAGGCTACAGTAACCAAAACAGCATGGTACTGGTACCAAAACAGAGATCTAGATCAATGGAACAGAACAGAGCCGTCAGAAATAATGCCACCTATCTACAACTATCTGATCTTTGACAAACCTGACAAAAACAAGAAATGGAGAAAGGATGCCCTATTTAATAAATGGTGCTGGGAAAACTGGCTAGGAACATGTAGAAAGCTGAAACTGGATCCCGTCCTTACACCTTATACAAAAATCAACTCAAGATGGATTAAAGACTTAAACGTTAGACCTAAATCCATAAAAACCCTAGAAGAAAACCTAGGCAATACCATTCAGGACATAGGCATGGGCAAGGACTTCATGTCTAAAACACCAAAAGCAATGGCAACAAAAGCCAAAATTGACAAATGGGATCTAATTAAACTAAAGAGCTTCTGCACAGCAAAGGAAACTGCCATCAGAGTGAACAGGCAACCTACAAAATGGGAGAAAATTTTCACAACCTACTCATCTGACAAAGGGCTAATATCCAGAATCTACAATGAACTCCAACAAATTTACAAGAAAACACCAAACAACCCCATCAAAAAGTGGGTGAAGGACATGAACAGACACTCCTCCAAAGAAGACATTTATGCAGCCAAAAAACACATGAAAAAATGCTCACCATCACTGGCCATCAGAGAAATGCAAATCAAAACCACAATGAGATACCATCTCACACCAGTTAGAACGGCAATCATTAAAAAGTCAGGAAACAACAGGTGCTGGAGAGGATGTGGAGAAATAGGAACACTTTTACACTGTTGGTGGGACTGTAAACTAGTTCAACCCTTGTGGAAGTCACTGTGGCGATTCCTCAGGGATCTAGAACTAGAAATTCCATTTGACCCAGCCATCCCATTACTGGGTATATACCCAAAGGACTATAAATCATGCTGCTATAAAGACACATGCACACGTATGTTTATTGCGGCATTATACACAATAACAAAGACTTGGAACCAACCCAAATGTCCAACAGTGATAGACTGGATTAAGAAAATGTGGCACATATACACCATGGAATACTAGGCAGCCATAAAAAATGATGAGTTCATATCCTTTGTAGGGACATGGATGAAATTGGAAATCATCGTTCTCAGTAAACTATCGCAAGAACAAAAAACCAAACACCACATATTCTCACTCATAGGTGGGAATTGAACAATGAGAAAACATGGATACAAGAAGGGGAACATCACACTTCGGGGACTGTTGTGGGGTGTGGTGAGGGGCGAGGGACAGTATTGGGAGATATACCTAATGCTAAATGACGAGTTGGTGTGTGCAGCGCACCAGCATGGCACATGTATACACATGTAGCTTACCTGCACGTTGCGCACATGTACCTTAGAGCCTCAAGTATAGTAATAATAATAATAATAATAATAATAATAATAATGGTAAAAAGAAAAAAAAATTAAAAAAAAAGAAAGGGATAAATTCCTCGACACATACACTCTCCCATGACTAAACCAGGAAGAAGTTGAATCTCTGAATAGACTAATAACAGGAGCTGAAATTGTGGCAATAATCAATAGCTTACCAACCAAAAAGAGTCCAGGATCAGATGGGTTCACAGCCGAATTCTACCAGAGGTCCAAGGAGGAACTGGAACCATTACTTCAGAAACTATTCCAATCAATAGAAAAAGAGGGAATCCTTCCTAACTCATTTTATGAGGCCAGCATCATGCTGATACCAAAGCTGGGCAGAGACACAATCAAAAAAGAGAATTTTAGACCAATATCCTTGATGAATATTGATGCAAAAATCCTCAATAAATTACTGGCAAACCGAATCCAGCCGCACATCAGACAGCTTATCCACCATGATCAAGTGGGCTTCATCCCTGGGATGCAAGTCTGGTTCAATATACGCAAATCAATAAATGTAATCCAGCATATAAACAGAACCAAAGTCAAAAACCACATGATTATCTCAATACGTGAAGAAAAGGACTTTGACAAAATTCAACAACCCTTCATGCTAAAAACTCTCAATAAATTAGGTATTGATGGGTCGTATCTCAAAATAATAAGAGCTATTTATGACAAACCCACAGCCAATATCATACTGAATGGGCAAAAACTGGAAGCATTCACTTTGAAAACTGGCACAAGACAGGGATGCCCTCTCTCACCACTTCTATTCAACATAGTGTTGGAAGTTCTGGCCAGGGCAATTAGGCAAGAGAAGGAAATCAAGGGTATTCAATTAGGAAAAAAGGAAGTCAAATTGTCCCTGTTTGCAGATGACGTGATAGTATATCTAGAAAACCCCATTGTCTCAGCCCAAAATCTCCTTAAGCTGATAAGCAACTTCAGCAAAGTCTCAGGATACAAAATCAATGGACAAAAATCACAAGCATTCTTATACATCAATAACAGACAAACAGAGAGCCAAATCATGAGTGAACTCCCATTCACAATTGCTTCAAAGAGAATAAAATACCTAGGAATCCAACTTACAAGGGATGTGAAGGACCTCTTCAAGGAGAAAACTACAAACCACTGCTCAAGGAAATAAAAGAGGAGACAATCAAATGGTAGAACATTCCATGCTCATGGGTAGGAAGAATCAATATCATGAAAATGGCCATCCTTCCCAAGGTAATTTACAGATTCAATGCCATCCCCATCAAGTTACCAATGACTTTCTTCACAGAATTGGAAAAAACTACTTTAAAGTTCATATGGAAACAAAAAAGAGCCCGCATCACCAAGTCAATCCTAAGCCAAAAGAACAAAGCTGGAGGCATCACGCTACCTGACTTCAAACTCTACTACAAGGCTACAGTAACCAAAACAGCATGGTACTGGTACCAAAACAGAGATCTAGATCAATGGAACAGAACAGAGCCGTCAGAAATAATGCCACCTATCTACAACTATCTGATCTTTGACAAACCTGACAAAAACAAGAAATGGAGAAAGGATTCCCTATTTAATAAATGGTGCTGGGAAAACTGGCTAGCCACATGTAGAAAGCTGAAACTGGATCCCGTCCTTACACCTTATA
This sequence comes from Pongo abelii, assembly GCF_028885655.2. NCBI lineage: Eukaryota > Metazoa > Chordata > Mammalia > Primates > Hominidae > Pongo > Pongo abelii. Next base: position 5,983,311 of record NC_071999.2, read on the forward strand.
CAAAAATCAACTCAAGATGGATTAAAGACTTAAACGTTAGACCTAAAACCATAAAAACCCTAGAAGAAAACCTAGGCCATACCATTCAGGACATAGGCATGGGCAAGGACTTCATGTCTAAAACACCAAAAGCAATGGCAACAGAAGCCAAAATTGACAAATGGGATCTAATTAAACTAAAGAGCTTCTGCACAGCAAAGGAAACTACCATCAGAGTGAAGAGGCAACCTACAAAATGGGAGAAAATTTTCGCAACCTACTCATCTGACAAAGGGCTAATTTCCAGAATCTACAATGAACTCCAACAAATTTACAAGAAAACACCAAACAACCCCATCAAAAAGTGGGCGAAGGACATGAACAGACACTCCTCCAAAGAAGACATTTATGCAGCCAAACAACACATGAAAAAATGCTCACCATCACTGGCCATCAGAGAAATGCAAATCAAAACCACAATGAGATACCATCTCACAGCAGTTAGAATGGCAATCATTAAAAAGTCAGGAAACAACAGGTGCTGGAGAGGATGTGGAGAAATAGGAACACTTTTACACTGTTGGTGGGACTGTAAACTAGTTCAACCCTTGTGGAAGTCACTGTGGCGATTCCTCAGGGATCTAGAACTAGAAATTCCATTTGACCCAGCCATCCCATTACTGGGTATATACCCAAAGGACTATAAATCATGCTGCTATAAAGACACATGCACACGTATGTTTATTGCGGCATTATACACAATAGCAAAGACTTGGAACCAACCCAAATGTCCAACAATGATAGACTGGATTAAGAAAATGTGGCACATATACACCATGGAATACTAGGCAGCCATAAAAAATGATGAGTTCATATCCTTTGTAGGGACATGGATGAAATTGGAAATCATCGTTCTCAGTAAACTATCGCAGGAACAAAAAACCAAACACCACATATTCTCACTCATAGGTGGGAATTGAACAATGAGAAAACATGGATACAAGAAGGGGAACATCACACTTCGGGTACTGTTGTGGGGTGTGGGGAGGGGCGAGGGACAGCATTGGGAGATATACCTAATGCTAGATGACGAGTTGGCGGGTGCAGCGCACCAGCATGGCACATGTATACACACGTAGCTTACCTGCACGTTGCGCACATGTACCATAGAGCCTCAAGTATAATAATAATAATAATAATAATAATAATAATAATAATGATAAAAAGAAAAAAAAATTAAAAAAAAGGAAAGGGAGAAATTCAACGAAACATACACTCTCCCATGACTAAACCAGGAAGAAGTTGAATCTCTGAATAGACTAATAACAGGAGCTGAAATTGTGGCAATAATCAATAGCTTACCAACCAAAAAGAGTCCAGGATCAGATGGGTTCACAGCCGAATTCTACCAGAGGTCCCAGGAGGAACTGGAACCATTACTTCAGAAACTATTCCAATCAATAGAAAAAGAGGGAATCCTTCCTAACTCATTTTATGAGGCCAGCATCATGCTGATACCAAAGCTGGGCAGAGACACAATCAAAAAAGAGAATTTTAGACCAATATCCTTGATGAATATTGATGCAAAAATCCTCAATAAATTACTGGCAAACCGAATCCAGCCGCACATCAGACAGCTTATCCACCATGATCAAGTGGGCTTCATCCCTGGGATGCAAGTCTGGTTCAATATACGCAAATCAATAAATGTAATCCAGCATATAAACAGAACCAAAGTCAAAAACCACATGATTATCTCAATACGTGAAGAAAAGGACTTTGACAAAATTCAACAACCCTTCATGCTAAAAACTCTCAATAAATTAGGTATTGATGGGTCGTATCTCAAAATAATAAGAGCTATTTATGACAAACCCACAGCCAATATCATACTGAATGGGCAAAAACTGGAAGCATTCACTTTGAAAACTGGCACAAGACAGGGATGCCCTCTCTCACCACTTCTATTCAACATAGTGTTGGAAGTTCTGGCCAGGGCAATTAGGCAAGAGAAGGAAATCAAGGGTATTCAATTAGGAAAAAAGGAAGTCAAATTCTCCCTGTTCGCAGATGACGTGATAGTATATCTAGAAAACCCCATTGTCTCAGCCCAAAATCTCCTTAAGCTGATAAGCAACTTCAGCCAAGTCTCAGGATACAAAATCAATGCACAAAAATCACAAGCATTCTTATACATCAATAACAGACAAACAGAGAGCCAAATCATGAGTGAACTCCCATTCACAATTGCTTCAAAGAGAATAAAATACCTAGGAATCCAACTTACAAGGGATGTGAAGGACCTCTTCAAGGAGAAAACTACAAACCACTGCTCAAGGAAATAAAAGAGTATACAAACAAATGGAAGAACATTCCATGCTCATGGGTAGGAAGAATCAATATCATGAAAATGGCCATCCTTCCCAAGGTAATTTACAGATTCAATGCCCTCCCCATCAAGTTACCAATGACTTTCTGCACAGAATTGGAAAAAACTACTTTAAAGTTCATATGGAACCAAAAAAGAGCCCGCATCACCAAGTCAATCCTAAGCCAAAAGAACAAAGCTGGAGGCATCACGCTACCTGACTTCAAACTCTACTACAAGGCTACAGTAACCAAAACAGCATGGTACTGGTACCAAAACAGAGATCTAGATCAATGGAACAGAACAGAGCCGTCAGAAATAATGCCACCTATCTACAACTATCTGATCTTTGACAAAGCTGACAAAAACAAGAAATGGAGAAAGGATTCCCTATTTAATAAATGGTGCTGGGAAAACTGGCTAGCCACATGTAGAAAGCTGAAACTGGATCCCGTCCTTACACCTTATACAAAAATCAACTCAAGATGGATTAAAGACTTAAACGTTAGACCTAAAACCATAAAAACCCTAGAAGAAAACCTAGGCCATACCATTCAGGACATAGGCATGGGCAAGGACTTCATGTCTAAAACACCAAAAGCAATGGCAACAAAAGCCAAAATTGACAAATGGGATCTAATTAAACTAAAGAGCTTCTGCACAGCAAAGGAAACTACCATCAGAGTGAACAGGCAACCTACAAAATGGGAGAAAATTTTCGCAACCTACTCATCTGACAAAGGGCTAATATCCAGAATCTACAATGAACTCCAACAAATTTACAAGAAAACACCAAACAACCCCATCAAAAAGTGGGCGAAGGACATGAACAGACACTCCTCCAAAGAAGACATTTATGCAGCCAAAAAACACATGAAAAAACGCTCACCATCACTGGCCATCAGAGAAATGCAAATCAAAACCACAATGAGATACCATCTCACACCAGTTAGAACGGCAATCATTAAAAAGTCAGGAAACAACAGGTGCTGGAGAGGATGTGGAGAAATAGGAACACTTTTACACTGTTGGTGGGACTGTAAACTAGTTCAACCCTTGTGGAAGTCACTGTGGCGATTCCTCAGGGATCTAGAACTAGAAATTCCATTTGACCCAGCCATCCCATTACTGGGTATATACCCAAAGGACTATAAATCATGCTGCTATAAAGACACATGCACACGTATGTTTATTGCGGCATTATACACAATAACAAAGATTTGGAACCAACCCAAATGTCCAACAATGATAGACTGGATTAAGAAAATGTGGCACATATACACCATGGAATACTAGGCAGCCATAAAAAATGATGAGTTCATATCCTTTGTAGGGACATGGATGAAATTGGAAATCATCGTTCTCAGTAAACTATCGCAAGAACAAAAAACCAAACACCACATATTCTCACTCATAGGTGGGAATTGAACAATGAGAAAACATGGATACAAGAAGGGGAACATGACACTTCGGGTACTGTTGTGGGGTGGGGGGAGGGGCGAGGGACAGCATTGGGAGATATACCTAATGCTAGATGACGAGTTGGTGGGTGCAGCGCACCAGCATGGCACATGTATACACATGTAGCTTACCTGCACGTTGCGCACATGTACCATAGAGCCTCAAGTATAATAATAATAATAATAATAATAATAATAATAATGATAAAAAGAAAAAAGAATTAAAAAAAAGAAAGGGAGAAATTCCTCGACACATACACTCTCCCATGACTAAACCAGGAAGAAGTTGAAGCTCTGAATAGACTAATAACAGGAGCTGAAATTGTGGCAATAATCAATAGCTTACCAACCAAAAAGAGTCCAGGATCAGATGGGTTCACAGCCGAATTCTACCAGAGGTCCAAGGAGGAACTGGAACCATTACTTCAGAAACTATTCCAATCAATAGAAAAAGAGGGAATCCTTCCTAGCTCATTTTATGAGGCCAGCATCATGCTGATACCAAAGCTGGGCAGAGACCCAATCAAAAAAGAGAATTTTAGACCAATATCCTTGATGAATATTGATGCAAAAATCCTCAATAAATTACTGGCAAACCGAATCCAGCCGCACATCAGGCAGCTTATCCACCATGATCAAGTGGGCTTCATCCCTGGGATGCAAGTCTGGTTCAATATACGCAAATCAATAAATGTAATCCAGCATATAAACAGAACCAAAGTCAAAAACCACATGATTATCTCAATACGTGAAGAAAAGGACTTTGACAAAATTCAACAACCCTTCATGCTAAAAACTCTCAATAAATTAGGTATTGATGGGTCGTATCTCAAAATAATAAGGGCTATTTATGACAAACCCACAGCCAATATCATACTGAATGGGCAAAAACTGGAAGCATTCACTTTGAAAACTGGCACAAGACAGGGATGCCCTCTCTCACCACTTCTATTCAACATAGTGTTGGAAGTTCTGGCCAGGGCAATTAGGCAAGAGAAGGAAATCAAGGGTATTCAATTAGGAAAAAAGGAAGTCAAATTCTCCCTGTTTGCAGATGACGTGATAGTATATCTAGAAAACCCCATTGTCTCAGCCCAAAATCCCCTTAAGCTGATAAGCAACTTCAGCAAAGTCTCAGGATACAAAATCAATGCACAAAAATCACAAGCATTCTCATACATCAATAACAGACAAACAGAGAACCAAATCATGAGTGAACTCCCATTCAGAATTGCTTCAAAGAGAATAAAATACCTAGGAAACCAACTTACAAGGGATGTGAAGGACCTCTTCAAGGAGAAAACTACAAACCACTGCTCAAGGAAATAAAAGAGGAGACAAACAAATGGAAGAACATTCCATGCTCATGGGTAGGAAGAATCAATATCATGAAAATGGCCATCCTTCCCAAGGTAATTTACAGATTCAATGCCCTCCCCATCAAGTTACCAATGACTTTCTGCACAGAATTGGAAAAAACTACTTTAAAGTTCATATGGAACCAAAAAAGAGCCCGCATCACCAAGTCAATCCTAAGCCAAAAGAACAAAGCTGGAGGCATCACGCTACCTGACTTCAAACTCTACTACAAGGCTACAGTAACCAAAACAGCATGGTACTGGTACCAAAACAGAGATCTAGATCAATGGAACAGAACAGAGCCGTCAGAAATAATGCCACCTATCTACAACTATCTGATCTTTGACAAACCTGACAAAAACAAGAAATGGAGAAAGGATTCCCTATTTAATAAATGGTGCTGGGAAAACTGGCTAGCCACATGTAGAAAGCTGAAACTGGATCCCGTCCTTACACCTTATACAAAAATCAACTCAAGATGGATTAAAGACTTAAACGTTAGACCTAAAACCATAAAAACCCTAGAAGAAAACCTAGGCCATACCATTCAGGACATAGGCATGGGCAAGGACTTCATGTCTAAAACACCAAAAGCAATGGCAACAAAAGCCAAAATTGACAAATGGGATCTAATTAAACTAAAGAGCTTCTGCACAGCAAAGGAAACTACCATCAGAGTGAACAGGCAACCTACAAAATGGGAGAAAATTTCCGCAACCTACTCATCTGACAAAGGGCTAATATCCAGAATCTACAATGAACTCCAACAAATTTACAAGAAAACACCAAACAACCCCATCAAAAAGTGGGCGAAGGACATGAACAGACACTCCTCCAAAGAAGACATTTATGCAGCCAAAAAACACATGAAAAAATGCTCACCATCACTGGCCATCAGAGAAATGCAAATCAAAACCACAATGAGATACCATCTCACACCAGTTAGAACGGCAATCATTAAAAAGTCAGGAAACAACAGGTGCTGGAGAGGATGTGGAGAAATAGGAACACTTTTACACTGTTGGTGGGACTGTAAACTAGTTCAACCCTTGTGGAAGTCACTGTGGCGATTCCTCAGGGATCTAGAACTAGAAATTCCATTTGACCCAGCCATCCCATTACTGGGTATATACCCAAAGGACTATAAATCATGCTGCTATAAAGACACATGCACACGTATGTTTATTGCGGCATTATACACAATAACAAAGACTTGGAACCAACCCAAATGTCCAACAATGATAGACTGGATTAAGAAAATGTGGCACATATACACCATGGAATACTAGGCAGCCATAAAAAATGATGAGTTCATATCCTTTGTAGGGACATGGATGAAATTGGAAATCATCGTTCTCAGTAAACTATCGCAAGAACAAAAAACCAAACACCACATATTCTCACTCATAGGTGGGAATTGAACAATGAGAAAACATGGATACAAGAAGGGGAACATGACACTTCGGCGACTGTTGTGGGGTGGGGGGAGGGGCGAGGGACAGCATTGGGAGATATACCTAATGCTAGATGACGAGTTGGCGGGTGCAGCGCACCAGCATGGCACATGTATACACATGTAGCTTACCTGCACGTTGCGCACATGTACCATAGAGCCTCAAGTATAATAATAATAATAATAATAATAATAATGATAAAAAGAAAAAAGAATTAAAAAAAATGAAAGGGAGAAATTCCTCGACACATACACTCTCCCATGACTAAACCAGGAAGAAGTTGAATCTCTGAATAGACTAATAACAGGAGCTGAAATTGTGGCAATAATCAATAGCTTACCAACCAAAAAGAGTCCAGGATCAGATGGGTTCACAGCCGAATTCTACCAGAGGTCCAAGGAGGAACTGGAACCATTACTTCAGAAACTATTCCAATCAATAGAAAAAGAGGGAATCCTTCCTAACTCATTTTATGAGGCCAGCATCATGCTGATACCAAAGCTGGGCAGAGACACAATCAAAAAAGAGAATTTTAGACCAATATCCTTGATGAATATTGAGGCAAAAATCCTCAATAAATTACTGGCAAACCGAATCCAGCCGCACATCAGGCAGCTTATCCACCATGATCAAGTGGGCTTCATCCCTGGGATGCAAGTCTGGTTCAATATACGCAAATCAATAAATGTAATCCAGCATATAAACAGAACCAAAGTCAAAAAACACATGATTATCTCAATACGTGAGGAAAAGGACTTTGACAAAATTCAACAACCCTTCATGCTAAAAACTCTCAATAAATTAGGTATTGATGGGTCGTATCTCAAAATAATAAGAGCTATTTATGACAAACCCACAGCCAATATCATACTGAATGGGCAAAAACTGGAAGCATTCACTTTGAAAACTGGCACAAGACAGGGATGCCCTCTCTCACCACTTCTATTCAACATAGTGTTGGAAGTTCTGGCCAGGGCAATTAGGCAAGAGAAGGAAATCAAGGGTATTCAATTAGGAAAAAAGGAAGTCAAATTCTCCCTGTTTGCAGATGACGTGATAGTATATCTAGAAAACCCCATTGTCTCAGCCCAAAATCTCCTTAAGCTGATAAGCAACTTCAGCAAAGTCTCAGGATACAAAATCAATGCACAAAAATCACAAGCATTCTTATACATCAATAACAGACAAACAGAGAGCCAAATCATGAGTGAACTCCCATTCACAATTGCTTCAAAGGGAATAAAATACCTAGGAAACCAACTTACAAGGGATGTGAAGGACCTCTTCAAGGAGAAAACTACAAACCACTGCTCAAGGAAATAAAAGAGGAGACAAACAAATGGAAGAACATTCCATGCTCATGGGTAGGAAGAATCAATATCATGAAAATGGCCATCCTTCCCAAGGTAATTTACAGATTCAATGCCCTCCCCATCAAGTTACCAATGACTTTCTGCACAGAATTGGAAAAAACTACTTTAAAGTTCATATGGAACCAAAAAAGAGCCCGCATCACCAAGTCAATCCTAAGCCAAAAGAACAAAGCTGGAGGCATCACGCTACCTGACTTCAAACTCTACTACAAGGCTACAGTAACCAAAACAGCATGGTACTGGTACCAAAACAGAGATCTAGATCAATGGAACAGAACAGAGCCGTCAGAAATAATGCCACCTATCTACAACTATCTGATCTTTGACAAACCTGACAAAAACAAGAAATGGAGAAAGGATTCCCTATTTAATAAATGGTGCTGGGAAAACTGGCTAGCCACATGTAGAAAGCTGAAACTGGATCCCGTCCTTACACCTTATACAAAAATCAACTCAAGATGGATTAAAGACTTAAACGTTAGACCTAAAACCATAAAAACCCTAGAAGAAAACCTAGGCAATACCATTCAGGACATAGGCATGGGCAAGGACTTCATGTCTAAAACACCAAAAGCAATGGCAACAAAAGCCAAAATTGACAAATGGGATCTAATTAAACTAAAGAGCTTCTGCACAGCAAAGGAAACTACCATCAGAGTGAACAGGCAACCTACAAAATGGGAGAAAATTTTCGCAACCTACTCATCTGACAAAGGGCTAATATCCAGAATCTACAATGAACTCCAACAAATTTACAAGAAAACACCAAACAACCCCATCAAAAAGTGGGTGAAGGACATGAACAGACACTCCTCCAAAGAAGACATTTATGCAGCCAAAAAGCACATGAAAAAATGCTCACCATCACTGGCCATCAGAGAAATGCAAATCAAAACCACAATGAGATACCATCTCACACCAGTTAGAACGGCCATCATTAAAAAGTCAGGAAACAACAGGTGCTGGAGAGGATGTGGAGAAATAGGAACACTTTTACACTGTTGGTGGGACTGTAAACTAGTTCAACCCTTGTGGAAGTCACTGTGGCGATTCCTCAGGGATCTAGAACTAGAAATTCCATTTGACCCAGCCATCCCATTACTGGGTATATACCCAAAGGACTATAAATCATGCTGCTATAAAGACACATGCACACGTATGTTTATTGCGGCATTATACACAATAACAAAGACTTGGAACCAACCCAAATGTCCAACAATGATAGACTGGATTAAGAAAATGTGGCACATATACACCATGGAATACTAGGCAGCCATAAAAAATGATGAGTTCATATCATTTGTAGGGAAATGGATGAAATTGGAAATCATCGTTCTCAGTAAACTATCGCAAGGACAAAAAACCAAACACCACATATTCTCACTCATAGGTGGGAAATGAACAATGAGAAAACATGGATACAAGAAGGGGAACATGACACTTCGGCGACTGTTGTGGGGTGGGGGGAGGGGCGAGGGACAGCATTGGGAGATATACCTAATGCTAGATGACGAGTTGGTGGGTGCAGCGCACCAGCATGGCACATGTATACACATGTAGCTTACCTGCACGTTGCGCACATGTACCATAGAGCCTCAAGTATAATAATAATAATAATAATAATAATAATAATAATGATAAAAAGAAAAAAGAATTAAAAAAAAAGAAAGGGAGAAATTCCTCGACACATACACTCTCCCATGACTAAACCAGGAAGAAGTTGAATCTCTGAGTAGACTAATAAGAGGAGCTGAAATTGTGGCAATAATCAATAGCTTACCAACCAAAAAGAGTCCAGGATCAGATGGGTTCACAGCCGAATTCTACCAGAGGTCCAAGGAGGAACTGGAACCATTACTTCAGAAACTATTCCAATCAATAGAAAAAGAGGGAATCCTTCCTAACTCATTTTATGAGGCCAGCATCATGCTGATACCAAAGCTGGGCAGAGACACAATCAAAAAAGAGAATTTTAGACCAATATCCTTGATGAATATTGATGCAAAAATCCTCAATAAATTACTGGCAAACCGAATCCAGCCGCACATCAGGCAGCTTATCCACCATGATCATGTGGGCTTCAGCCCTGGGATGCAAGTCTGGTTCAATATACGCAAATCAATAAATGTAATCCAGCATATAAACAGAACCAAAGTCAAAAACCACATGATTATCTCAATACGTGAAGAAAAGGACTTTGACAAAATTCAACAACCCTTCATGCTAAAAACTCTCAATAAATTAGGTATTGATGGGTCGTATCTCAAAATAATAAGAGCTATTTATGACAAACCCACAGCCAATATCATACTGAATGGGCAAAAACTGGAAGCATTCACTTTGAAAACTGGCACAAGACAGGGATGCCCTCTCTCACCACTTCTATTCAACATAGTGTTGGAAGTTCTGGCCAGGGCAATTAGGCAAGAGAAGGAAATCAAGGGTATTCAATTAGGAAAAAAGGAAGTCAAATTCTCCCTGTTCGCAGATGACGTGATAGTATATCTAGAAAACCCCATTGTCTCAGCCCAAAATCTCCTTAAGCTGATAAGCAACTTCAGCAAAGTCTCAGGATACAAAATCAATGCAAAAAAATCACAAGCATTCTTATACATCAATAACAGACAAACAGAGAGCCAAATCATGAGTGAACTCCCATTCACAATTGCTTCAAAGAGAATAAAATACCTAGGAAACCAACTTACAAGGGATGTGAAGGAGCTCTTCAAGGAGAAAACTACAAACCACTGCTCAAGGAAATAAAAGAGGAGACAAACAAATGGAAGAACATTCCATGCTCATGGGTAGGAAGAATCAATATCATGAAAATGGCCATCCTTCCCAAGGTAATTTACAGATTCAATGCCCTCCCCATCAAGTTACCAATGACTTTCTGCACAGAATTGGAAAAAACTACTTTAAAGTTCATATGGAACCAAAAAAGAGCCCGCACCACCAAGTCAATCCTAAGCCAAAAGAACAAAGCTGGAAGCATCACGCTACCTGACTTCAAACTCTACTACAAGGCTACAGTAACCAAAACAGCATGGTACTGGTACCAAAACAGAGATCTAGATCAATGGAACATAACAAAGCCGTCAGAAATAATGCCACCTATCTACAACTATCTGATCTTTGACAAACCTGACAAAAACAAGAAATGGAGAAAGGATTCCCTATTTAATAAATGGTGCTGGGAAAACTGGCTAGCCACATGTAGAAAGCTGAAACTGGATCCCGTCCTTACACCTTATACAAAAATCAACTCAAGATGGATTAAAGACTTAAACGTTAGACCTAAAACCATAAAAACCCTAGAAGAAAACCTAGGCAATACCATTCAGGACATAGGCATGGGCAAGGACTTCATGTCTAAAACACCAAAAGCAATGGCAACAAAAGCCAAAATTGACAAATGGGATCTAATTAAACTAAAGAGCTTCTGCACAGCAAAGGAAACTACCATCAGAGTGAACAGGCAACCTACAAAATGGGAGAAAATTTTCGCAACCTACTCATCTGACAAAGGGCTAATATCCAGAATCTACAATGAACTCCAACAAATTTACAAGAAAACACCAAACAACCCCATCAAAAAGTGGGCGAAGGACATGAACAGACACTCCTCCAAAGAAGACATTTATGCAGCCAAAAAACACATGAAAAAATGCTCACCATCACTGGCCATCAGAGAAATGCAAATCAAAACCACAATGAGATACCATCTCACACCAGTTAGAATGGCAATCATTAAAAAGTCAGGAAACAACAGGTGCTGGAGAGGATGTGGAGAAATAGGAACACTTTTACACTGTTGGTGGGACTGTAAACTAGTTCAACCCTTGTGGAAGTCAGTGTGGCGATTCCTCAGGGATCTAGAACTAGAAATTCCATTTGACCCAGCCATCCCATTACTGGGTATATACCCAAAGGACTATAAATCATGCTGCTATAAAGACACATGCACACGTATGTTTATTGCGGCATTATACACAATAGCAAAGACTTGGAACCAACCCAAATGTCCAACAATGATAGACTGGATTAAGAAAATGTGGCACATATACACCATGGAATACTAGGCAGCCATAAAAAATGATGAGTTCATATCCCTTGTAGGGACATGGATGAAATTGGAAACCATCGTTCTCAGTAAACTATCGCAGGAACAAAAAACCAAACACCACATATTCTCACTCATAGGTGGGAATTGAACAATGAGAAAACATGGATACAAGAAGGGGAACATCACACTTCGGGTACTGTTGTGGGGTGGGGGGAGGGGCGAGGGACAGCATTGGGAGATATACCTAATGCTAGATGACGAGTTGGTGGGTGCAGCGCACCAGCATGGCACATGTATAGACATGTAGCTTACCTGCACGTTGCGCACATGTACCATAGAGCCTCAAGTATAATAATAATAATAATAATAATAATAATAATAATAATGATAAAAAGAAAAAAAATTAAAAAAAAAAGGAAGGGATAAATTCCTCGACACATACACTCTCCCATGACTAAACCAGGAAGAAGTTGAATCTCTGAATAGACTAATAACAGGAGCTGAAATTGTGGCAATAATCAATAGCTTACCAACCAAAAAGAGTCCAGGATCAGATGGGTTCACAGCCGAATTCTACCAGAGGTCCAAGGAGGAACTGGAACCATTACTTCAGAAACTATTCCAATCAATAGAAAAAGAGGGAATCCTTCCTAACTCATTTTATGAGGCCAGCATCATGCTGACACCAAAGCTGGGCAGAGACACAATCAAAAAAGAGAATTTTAGACCAATATCCTTGATGAATATTGATGCAAAAATCCTCAATAAATTACTGGCAAACCGAATCCAGCCGCACATCAGACAGCTTATCCACCATGATCAAGTGGGCTTCATCCCTGGGATGCAAGTCTGGTTCAATATACGCAAATCAATAAATGTAATCCAGCATATAAACAGAACCAAAGTCAAAAACCACATGATTATCTCAATACGTGAAGAAAAGGACTTTGACAAAATTCAACAACCCTTCATGCTAAAAACTCTCAATAAATTAGGTATTGATGGGTCGTATCTCAAAATAATAAGAGCTATTTATGACAAACCCACAGCCAATATCATACTGAATGGGCAAAAACTGGAAGCATTCACTTTGAAAACTGGCACAAGACAGGGATGCCCTCTCTCACCACTTCTATTCAACATAGTGTTGGAAGTTCTGGCCAGGGCAATTAGGCAAGAGAAGGAAATCAAGGGTATTCAATTAGGAAAAAAGGAAGTCAAATTCTCCCTGTTCGCAGATGACGTGATAGTATATCTAGAAAACCCCATTGTCTCAGCCCAAAATCTCCTTAAGCTGATAAGCAACTTCAGCAAAGTCTCAGGATACAAAATCAATGCACAAAAATCACAAGCATTCTTATACATCAATAACAGACAAACAGAGAGCCAAATCATGAGTGAACTCCCATTCACAATTGCTTCAAAGAGAATAAAATACCTAGGAATCCAACTTACAAGGGATGTGAAGGACCTCTTCAAGGAGAAAACTACAAACCACTGCTCAAGGAAATAAAAGAGGATACAAACAAATGGAAGAACATTCCATGCTCATGGGTAGGAAGAATCAATATCATGAAAATGGCCATCCTTCCCAAGGTAATTTACAGATTCAATGCCCTCCCCATCAAGTTACCAATGACTTTCTGCACAGAATTGGAAAAAACTACTTTAAAGTTCATATGGAACCAAAAAAGAGCCCGCATCACCAAGTCAATCCTAAGCCAAAAGAACAAAGCTGGAGGCATCACGCTACCTGACTTCAAACTCTACTACAAGGCTACAGTAACCAAAACAGCATGGTACTGGTACCAAAACAGAGATCTAGATCAATGGAACATAACAAAGCCGTCAGAAATAATGCCACCTATCTACAACTATCTGATCTTTGACAAACCTGACAAAAACAAGAAATGGAGAAAGGATTCCCTATTTAATAAATGGTGCTGGGAAAACTGGCTAGCCACATGTAGAAAGCTGAAACTGGATCCCGTCCTTACACCTTATACAAAAATCAACTCAAGATGGATTAAAGACTTAAACGTTAGACCTAAAACCATAAAAACCCTAGAAGAAAACCTAGGCCATACCATTCAGGACATAGGCATGGGCAAGGACTTCATGTCTAAAACACCAAAAGCAATGGCAACAAAAGCCAAAATTGACAAATGGGATCTAATTAAACTAAAGAGCTTCTGCACAGCAAAGGAAACTACCATCAGAGTGAACAGGCAACCTACAAAATGGGAGAAAATTTCCGCAACCTACTCATCTGACAAAGGGCTAATATCCAGAATCTACAATGAACTCCAACAAATTTACAAGAAAACACCAAACAACCCCATCAAAAAGTGGGCGAAGGACATGAACAGACACTCCTCCAAAGAAGACATTTATGCAGCCAAAAAACACATGAAAAAATGCTCACCATCACTGGCCATCAGAGAAATGCAAATCAAAACCACAATGAGATACCATCTCACACCAGTTAGAACGGCAATCATTAAAAAGTCAGGAAACAACAGGTGCTGGAGAGGATGTGGAGAAATAGGAACACTTTTACACTGTTGGTGGGACTGTAAACTAGTTCAACCCTTGTGGAAGTCACTGTGGCGATTCCTCAGGGATCTAGAACTAGAAATTCCATTTGACCCAGCCATCCCATTACTGGGTATATACCCAAAGGACTATAAATCATGCTGCTATAAAGACACATGCACACGTATGTTTATTGCGGCATTATACACAATAACAAAGACTTGGAACCAACCCAAATGTCCAACAATGATAGACTGGATTAAGAAAATGTGGCACATATACACCATGGAATACTAGGCAGCCATAAAAAATGATGAGTTCATATCCTTTGTAGGGACATGGATGAAATTGGAAATCATCGTTCTCAGTAAACTATCGCAAGAACAAAAAACCAAACACCACATATTCTCACTCATAGGTGGGAATTGAACAATGAGAAAACATGGATACAAGAAGGGGAACATGACACTTCGGCGACTGTTGTGGGGTGGGGGGAGGGGCGAGGGACAGCATTGGGAGATATACCTAATGCTAGATGACGAGTTGGCGGGTGCAGCGCACCAGCATGGCACATGTATACACATGTAGCTTACCTGCACGTTGCGCACATGTACCATAGAGCCTCAAGTATAATAATAATACTAATAATAATAATAATGATAAAAAGAAAAAAGAATTAAAAAAAATGAAAGGGAGAAATTCCTCGACACATACACTCTCCCATGACTAAACCAGGAAGAAGTTGAATCTCTGAATAGACTAATAACAGGAGCTGAAATTGTGGCAATAATCAATAGCTTACCAACCAAAAAGAGTCCAGGATCAGATGGGTTCACAGCCGAATTCTACCAGAGGTCCAAGGAGGAACTGGAACCATTACTTCAGAAACTATTCCAATCAATAGAAAAAGAGGGAATCCTTCCTAACTCATTTTATGAGGCCAGCATCATGCTGATACCAAAGCTGGGCAGAGACACAATCAAAAAAGAGAATTTTAGACCAATATCCTTGATGAATATTGAGGCAAAAATCCTCAATAAATTACTGGCAAACCGAATCCAGCCGCACATCAGGCAGCTTATCCACCATGATCAAGTGGGCTTCATCCCTGGGATGCAAGTCTGGTTCAATATACGCAAATCAATAAATGTAATCCAGCATATAAACAGAACCAAAGTCAAAAACCACATGATTATCTCAATACGTGAGGAAAAGGACTTTGACAAAATTCAACAACCCTTCATGCTAAAAACTCTCAATAAATTAGGTATTGATGGGTCGTATCTCAAAATAATAAGAGCTATTTATGACAAACCCACAGCCAATATCATACTGAATGGGCAAAAACTGGAAGCATTCACTTTGAAAACTGGCACAAGACAGGGATGCCCTCTCTCACCACTTCTATTCAACATAGTGTTGGAAGTTCTGGCCAGGGCAATTAGGCAAGAGAAGGAAATCAAGGGTATTCAATTAGGAAAAAAGGAAGTCAAATTCTCCCTGTTTGCAGATGACGTGATAGTATATCTAGAAAACCCCATTGTCTCAGCCCAAAATCTCCTTAAGCTGATAAGCAACTTCAGCAAAGTCTCAGGATACAAAATCAATGCACAAAAATCACAAGCATTCTTATACATCAATAACAGACAAACAGAGAGCCAAATCATGAGTGAACTCCCATTCACAATTGCTTCAAAGGGAATAAAATACCTAGGAAACCAACTTACAAGGGATGTGAAGGACCTCTTCAAGGAGAAAACTACAAACCACTGCTCAAGGAAATAAAAGAGGAGACAAACAAATGGAAGAACATTCCATGCTCATGGGTAGGAAGAATCAATATCATGAAAATGGCCATCCTTCCCAAGGTAATTTACAGATTCAATGCCCTCCCCATCAAGTTACCAATGACTTTCTGCACAGAATTGGAAAAAACTACTTTAAAGTTCATATGGAACCAAAAAAGAGCCCGCATCACCAAGTCAATCCTAAGCCAAAAGAACAAAGCTGGAGGCATCACGCTACCTGACTTCAAACTCTACTACAAGGCTACAGTAACCAAAACAGCATGGTACTGGTACCAAAACAGAGATCTAGATCAATGGAACAGAACAGAGCCGTCAGAAATAATGCCACCTATCTACAACTATCTGATCTTTGACAAACCTGACAAAAACAAGAAATGGAGAAAGGATTCCCTATTTAATAAATGGTGCTGGGAAAACTGGCTAGCCACATGTAGAAAGCTGAAACTGGATCCCGTCCTTACACCTTATACAAAAATCAACTCAAGATGGATTAAAGACTTAAACGTTAGACCTAAAACCATAAAAACCCTAGAAGAAAACCTAGGCAATACCATTCAGGACATAGGCATGGGCAAGGACTTCATGTCTAAAACACCAAAAGCAATGGCAACAAAAGCCAAAATTGACAAATGGGATCTAATTAAACTAAAGAGCTTCTGCACAGCAAAGGAAACTACCATCAGAGTGAACAGGCAACCTACAAAATGGGAGAAAATTTTCGCAACCTACTCATCTGACAAAGGGCTAATATCCAGAATCTACAATGAACTCCAACAAATTTACAAGAAAACACCAAACAACCCCATCAAAAAGTGGGCGAAGGACATGAACAGACACTCCTCCAAAGAAGACATTTATGCAGCCAAAAAGCACATGAAAAAATGCTCACCATCACTGGCCATCAGAGAAATGCAAATCAAAACCACAATGAGATACCATCTCACACCAGTTAGAACGGCAATCATTAAAAAGTCAGGAAACAACAGGTGCTGGAGAGGATGTGGAGAAATAGGAACACTTTTACACTGTTGGTGGGACTGTAAACTAGTTCAACCCTTGTGGAAGTCACTGTGGCGATTCCTCAGGGATCTAGAACTAGAAATTCCATTTGACCCAGCCATCCCATTACTGGGTATATACCCAAAGGACTATAAATCATGCTGCTATAAAGACACATGCACACGTATGTTTATTGCGGCATTATACACAATAACAAAGACTTGGAACCAACCCAAATGTCCAACAATGATAGACTGGATTAAGAAAATGTGGCACATATACACCATGGAATACTAGGCAGCCATAAAAAATGATGAGTTCATATCCTTTGTAGGGACATGGATGAAATTGGAAATCATCGTTCTCAGTAAACTATCGCAAGAACAAAAAACCAAACACCACATATTCTCACTCATAGGTGGGAATTGAACAATGAGAAAACATGGATACAAGAAGGGGAACATCACACTTCGGGGACTGTTGTGGGGTGGGGGGAGGGGCGAGGGACAGCATTTGTAGATATACCTTATGCTAGATGACGAGTTGGTGGGTGCAGCGCACCAGCATGGCACATGTATACACATGTAGCTTACCTGCACGTTGCGCACATGTACCATAGAGCCTCAAGTATAATAATAATAATAATAATAATAATAATGATAAAAAGAAAAAAGAATTAAAAAAAAAGAAAGGGATAAATTCCTCGACACATACACTCTCCCATGACTAAACCAGGAAGAAGTTGAATCTCTGAGTAGACTAATAACAGGAGCTGAAATTGTGGCAATAATCAATAGCTTACCAACCAAAAAGAGTCCAGGATCAGATGGGTTCACAGCCGAATTCTACCAGAGGTCCAAGGAGGAACTGGAACCATTACTTCAGAAACTATTCCAATCAATAGAAAAAGAGGGAATCCTTCCTAACTCATTTTATGAGGCCAGCATCATGCTGATACCAAAGCTGGGCAGAGACACAATCAAAAAAGAGAATTTTAGACCAATATCCTTGATGAATATTGATGCAAAAATCCTCAATAAATTACTGGCAAACCGAATCCAGCCGCACATCAGGCAGCTTATCCACCATGATCAAGTGGGCTTCATCCCTGGGATGCAAGTCTGGTTCAATATACGCAAATCAATAAATGTAATCCAGCATATAAACAGAACCAAAGTCAAAAACCACATGATTATCTCAATACGTGAAGAAAAGGACTTTGACAAAATTCAACAACCCTTCATGCTAAAAACTCTCAATAAATTAGGTATTGATGGGTCGTATCTCAAAATAATAAGAGCTATTTATGACAAACCCACAGCCAATATCATACTGAATGGGCAAAAACTGGAAGCATTCACTTTGAAAACTGGCACAAGACAGGGATGCCCTCTCTCACCACTTCTATTCAACATAGTGTTGGAAGTTCTGGCCAGGGCAATTAGGCAAGAGAAGGAAATCAAGGGTATTCAATTAGGAAAAAAGGAAGTCAAATTCTCCCTGTTCGCAGATGACGTGATAGTATATCTAGAAAACCCCATTGTCTCAGCCCAAAATCTCCTTAAGCTGATAAGCAACTTCAGCAAAGTCTCAGGATACAAAATCAATGCACAAAAATCACAAGCATTCTTATACATCAATAACAGACAAACAGAGAGCCAAATCATGAGTGAACTCCCATTCACAATTGCTTCAAAGAGAATAAAATACGTAGGAATCCAACTTACAAGGGATGTGAAGGACCTCTTCAAGGAGAAAACTACAAACCACTGCTCAAGGAAATAAAAGAGGAGACAAACAAATGGAAGAACATTCCATGCTCATGGGTAGGAAGAATCAATATCATGAAAATGGCCATCCTTCCCAAGGTAATTTACAGATTCAATGCCCTCCCCATCAAGTTACCAATGACTTTCTGCACAGAATTGGAAAAAACTACTTTAAAGTTCATATGGAACCAAAAAAGAGCCCGCATCACCAAGTCAATCCTAAGCCAAAAGAACAAAGCTGGAGGCATCACGCTACCTGACTTCAAACTCTACTACAAGGCTACAGTAACCAAAACAGCATGCTACTGGTACCAAAACAGAGATCTAGATCAATGGAACAGAACAGAGCCGTCAGAAATAATGCCACCTATCTACAACTATCTGATCTTTGACAAACCTGACAAAAACAAGAAATGGAGAAAGGATTCCCTATTTAATAAATGGTGCTGGGAAAACTGGCTAGCCACATGTAGAAAGCTGAAACTGGATCCCGTCCTTACACCTTATACAAAAATCAACTCAAGATGGATTAAAGACTTAAACGTTAGACCTAAAACCATAAAAACCCTAGAAGAAAACCTAGGCAATACCATTCAGGACATAGGCATGGGCAAGGACTTCATGTCTAAAACACCAAAAGCAATGGCAACAAAAGCCAAAATTGACAAATGGGATCTAATTAAACTAAAGAGCTTCTGCACAGCAAAGGAAACTACCATCAGAGTGAACAGGCAACCTACAAAATGGGAGAAAATTTTCGCAACCTACTCATCTGACAAAGGGCTAATATCCAGAATCTACAATGAACTCCAACAAATTTACAAGAAAACACCAAACAACCCCATCAAAAAGTGGGCGAAGGACATGAACAGACACTCCTCCAAAGAAGACATTTATGCAGCCAAAAAACACATGAAAAAATGCTCACCATCACTGGCCATCAGAGAAATGCAAATCAAAACCACAATGAGATACCATCTCACACCAGTTAGAACGGCAATCATTAAAAAGTCAGGAAACAACAGGTGCTGGAGAGGATGTGGAGAAATAGGAACACTTTTACACTGTTGGTGGGACTGTAAACTAGTTCAACCCTTGTGGAAGTCACTGTGGCGATTCCTCAGGGATCTAGAACTAGAAATTCCATTTGACCCAGCCATCCCATTACTGGGTATATACCCAAAGGACTATAAATCATGCTGCTATAAAGACACATGCACACGTATGTTTATTGCGGCATTATACACAATAGCAAAGACTTGGAACCAACCCAAATGTCCAACAATGATAGACTGGATTAAGAAAATGTGGCACATATACACCATGGAATACTAGGCAGCCATAAAAAATGATGAGTTCATATCCTTTGTAGGGACATGGATGAAATTGGAAATCATCGTTCTCAGTAAACTATCGCAGGAACGAAAAACCAAACACCACATATTCTCACTCATAGGTGGGAATTGAACAATGAGAAAACATGGATACAAGAAGGGGAACATCACACTTCGGGTAGTGTTGTGGGGTGGGGGGAGGGGCGAGGGACAGCATTGGGAGATATACCTAATGCTAGATGACGAGTTGGTGGGTGCAGCGCACCAGCATGGCACATGTATACACATGTAGCTTACCTGCACGTTGCGCACATGTACCATAGAGCCTTAAGTATGATAATCATAATAATAATAATAATAATAATAATAATGATAAAAAGAAAAAAAAATTAAAAAAAAAAGAAAGGGATAAATTCCTCGACACATACACTCTCCCATGACTAAACCAGGAAGAAGTTGAATCTCTGAATAGACTAATAACAGGAGCTGAAATTGTGGCAATAATCAATAGCTTACCAACCAAAAAGAGTCCAGGATCAGATGGGTTCACAGCCGAATTCTACCAGAGGTCCAAGGAGGAACTGGAACCATTACTTCAGAAACTATTCCAATCAATAGAAAAAGAGGGAATCCTTCCTAACTCATTTTATGAGGCCAGCATCATGCTGATACCAAAGCTGGGCAGAGACACAATCAAAAAAGAGAATTTTAGACCAATATCCTTGATGAATATTGATGCAAAAATCCTCAATAAATTACTGGCAAACCGAATCCAGCCGCACATCAGGCAGCTTCTCCACCATGATCAAGTGGGCTTCAGCCCTGGGATGCAAGTCTGGTTCAATATACGCAAATCAATAAATGTAATCCAGCATATAAACAGAACCAAAGTCAAAAACCACATGATTATCTCAATACGTGAAGAAAAGGACTTTGACAAAATTCAACAACCCTTCATGCTAAAAACTCTCAATAAATTAGGTATTGATGGGTGGTATCTCAAAATAATAAGAGCTATTTATGACAAACCCACAGCCAATATCATACTGAATGGGCAAAAACTGGAAGCATTCACTTTGAAAACTGGCACAAGACAGGGATGCCCTCTCTCACCACTTCTATTCAACATAGTGTTGGAAGTTCTGGCCAGGGCAATTAGGCAAGAGAAGGAAATCAAGGGTATTCAATTAGGAAAAAAGGAAGTCAAATTGTCCCTGTTTGCAGATGACGTGATAGTATATCTAGAAAACCCCATTGTCTCAGCCCAAAATCTCCTTAAGCTGATAAGCAACTTCAGCAAAGTCTCAGGATACAAAATCAATGGACAAAAATCACAAGCATTCTTATACATCAATAACAGACAAACAGAGAGCCAAATCATGAGTGAACTCCCATTCACAATTGCTTCAAAGAGAATAAAATACCTAGGAATCCAACTTACAAGGGATGTGAAGGACCTCTTCAAGGAGAAAACTACAAACCACTGCTCAAGGAAATAAAAGAGGAGACAAACAAATGGAAGAACATTCCATGCTCATGGGTAGGAAGAATCAATATCATGAAAATGGCCATCCTTCCCAAGGTAATTTACAGATTCAATGCCCTCCCCATCAAGTTACCAATGACTGTCTGCACAGAATTGGAAAAAACTACTTTAAAGTTCATATGGAACCAAAAAAGAGCCCGCATCACCAAGTCAATCCTAAGCCAAAAGAACAAAGCTGGAGGCATCACGCTACCTGACTTCAAAGTCTACTACAAGGCTACAGTAACCAAAACAGCATGGTACTGGTACCAAAACAGAGATCTAGATCAATGGAACAGAACAGAGCCGTCAGAAATAATGCCACCTATCTACAACTATCTGATCTTTGACAAACCTGACAAAAACAAGAAATGGAGAAAGGATTCCCTATTTAATAAATGGTGCTGGGAAAACTGGCTAGCCACATGTAGAAAGCTGAAACTGGATCCCGTCCTTACACCTTATACAAAAATCAACTCAAGATGGATTAAAGACTTAAACGTTAGACCTAAAACCATAAAAACCCTAGAAGAAAACCTAGGCAATACCATTCAGGACATAGGCATGGGCAAGGACTTCATGTCTAAAACACCAAAAGCAATGGCAACAAAAGCCAAAATTGACAAATGGGATCTAATTAAACTAAAGAGCTTCTGCACAGCAAAGGAAACTACCATCAGAGTGAACAGGCAACCTACAAAATGGGAGAAAATTTTCGCAACCTACTCATCTGACAAAGGGCTAATATCCAGAATCTACAATGAACTCCAACAAATTTACAAGAAAACACCAAACAACCCCATCAAAAAGTGGGCGAAGGACATGAACAGACACTCCTCCAAAGAAGACATTTATGCAGCCAAAAAACGCATGAAAAAATGCTCACCATCACTGGCCATCAGAGAAATGCAAATCAAAACCACAATGAGATACCATCTCACACCAGTTAGAATGGCAATCATTAAAAAGTCAGGAAACAGGTGCTGGAGAGGATGTGGAGAAATAGGAACACTTTTACACTGTTGGTGGGACTGTAAACTAGTTCAACCCTTGTGGAAGTCACTGTGGCGATTCCTCAGGGATCTAGAACTAGAAATTCCATTTGACCCAGCCATCCCATTACTGGGTATATACCCAAAGGACTATAAATCATGCTGCTAAAAAGACACATGCACGCGTATGTTTATTGCGGCATTATACACAATAGCAAAGACTTGGAACCAACCCAAATGTCCAACAATGATAGACTGGATTAAGAAAATGTGGCACATATACACCATGGAATACTAGGCAGCCATAAAAAATGATGAGTTCATATCCTTTGTAGGGACATGGATGAAATTGGAAATCATCGTTCTCAGTAAACTATCGCAGGAACAAAAAACCAAACACCACATATTCTCACTCATAGGTGGGAATTGAACAATGAGAAAACATGGATACAAGAAGGGGAACATGACACTTCGGGTACTGTTGTGGGGTGGGGGGAGGGGCGAGGGACAGCATTGGGAGATATACCTAATGCTAGATGACGAGTTGGTGGGTGCAGCGCACCAGCATGGCACATGTATACACATGTAGCTTACCTGCACGTTGCGCACATGTACCATAGAGCCTCAAGTATGATAATCATAATAATAATAATAATAATAATAATGATAAAAAGAAAAAAAAATTAAAAAAAAAAGAAAGGGATAAATTCCTCGACACATACACTCTCCCATGACTAAACCAGGAAGAAGTTGAATCTCTGAATAGACTAATAACAGGAGCTGAAATTGTGGCAATAATCAATAGCTTACCAACCAAAAAGAGTCCAGGATCAGATGGGTTCACAGCCGAATTCTACCAGAGGTCCAAGGAGGAACTGGAACCATTACTTCAGAAACTATTCCAATCAATAGAAAAAGAGGGAATCCTTCCTAACTCATTTTATGAGGCCAGCATCATGCTGATACCAAAGCTGGGCAGAGACACAATCAAAAAAGAGAATTTTAGACCAATATCCTTGATGAATATTGATGCAAAAATCCTCAATAAATTACTGGCAAACCGAATCCAGCCGCACATCAGGCAGCTTATCCACCATGATCAAGTGGGCTTCATCCCTGGGATGCAAGTCTGGTTCAATATATGCAAATCAATAAATGTAATCCAGCATATAAACAGAACCAAAGTCAAAAACCACATGATTATCTCAATACGTGAAGAAAAGGACTTTGACAAAATTCAACAACCCTTCATGCTAAAAACTCTCAATAAATTAGGTATTGATGGGTCGTATCTCAAAATAATAAGAGCTATTTATGACAAACCCACAGCCAATATCATACTGAATGGGCAAAAACTGGAAGCATTCACTTTGAAAACTGGCACAAGACAGGGATGCCCTCTCTCACCACTTCTATTCAACATAGTGTTGGAAGTTCTGGCCAGGGCAATTAGGCAAGAGAAGGAAATCAAGGGTATTCAATTAGGAAAAAAGGAAGTCAAATTCTCCCTGTTCGCAGATGACGTGATAGTATATCTAGAAAACCCCATTGTCTCAGCCCAAAATCTCCTTAAGCTGATAAGCAACTTCAGCAAAGTCTCAGGATACAAAATCAATGCACAAAAATCACAAGCATTCTTATACATCAATAACAGACAAACAGAGAGCCAAATCATGAGTGAACTCCCATTCACAATTGCTTCAAAGAGAATAAAATACCTAGGAATCCAACTTACAAGGGATGTGAAGTACCTCTTCAAGGAGAAAACTACAAACCACTGCTCAAGGAAATAAAAGAGGATACAAACAAATGGAAGAACATTCCATGCTCATGGGTAGGAAGAATCAATATCATGAAAATGGCCATCCTTCCCAAGGTAATTTACAGATTCAATGCCCTCCCCATGAAGTTACCAATGACTTTCTGCACAGAATTGGAAAAAACTACTTTAAAGTTCATATGGAACCAAAAAAGAGCCCGCATCACCAAGTCAATCCTAAGCCAAAAGAACAAAGCTGGAGGCATCACGCTACCTGACTTCAAACTCTACTACAAGGCTACAGTAACCAAAACAGCATGGTACTGGTACCAAAACAGAGATCTAGATCAATGGAACAGAACAGAGCCGTCAGAAATAATGCCACCTATCTACAACTATCTTATCTTTGACAAACCTGACAAAAACAAGAAATGGAGAAAGGATGCCCTATTTAATAAATGGTGCTGGGAAAACTGGCGAGCCACATGTAGAAAGCTGAAACTGGATCCCTTCCTTACACCTTATACAAAAATCAACTCAAGATGGATTAAAGACTTAAACGTTAGACCTAAAACCGTAAAAACCCTAGAAGAAAACCTAGGCCATACCATTCAGGACATAGGCATGGGCAAGGACTTCATGTCTAAAACACCAAAAGCAATGGCAACAAAAGCCAAAATTGACAAATGGGATCTAATTAAACTAAAGAGCTTCTGCACAGCAAAGGAAACTACCATCAGAGTGAACAGGCAACCTACAAAATGGGAGAAAATTTTCGCAACCTACTCATCTGACAAAGGGCTAATATCCAGAATCTACAATGAACTCCAACAAATTTACAAGAAAACACCAAACAACCCCATCAAAAAGTGGGCGAAGGACATGAACAGACACTCCTCCAAAGAAGACATTTATGCAGCCAAAAAACACATGAAAAAATGCTCACCGTCACTGGCCATCAGAGAAATGCAAATCAAAACCACAATGAGATACCATCTCACACCAGTTAGAACGGCAATCATTAAAAAGTCAGGAAACAACAGGTGCTGGAGAGGATGTGGAGAAATAGGAACACTTTTACACTGTTGGTGGGACTGTAAACTAGTTCAACCCTTGTGGAAGTCACTGTGGCGATTCCTCAGGGATCTAGAACTAGAAATTCCATTTGACCCAGCCATCCCATTACTGGGTATATACCCAAAGGACTATAAATCATGCTGCTATAAAGACACATGCACACGTATGTTTATTGCGGCATTATACACAATAACAAAGACTTGGAACCAACCCATATGTCCAACAATGATAGACTGGATTAAGAAAATGTGGCACATATACACCATGGAATACTAGGCAGCCATAAAAAATGATGAGTTCATATCCTTTGTAGGGACATGGATGAAATTGGAAATCATCGTTCTCAGTAAACTATCGCAAGAACAAAAAACCAAACACCACATATTCTCACTCATAGGTGGGAATTGAACAATGAGAAAACATGGATACAAGAAGGGGAACATCACACTTCGGGGACTGTTGTGGGGTGGGGGGAGGGGCGAGGGACAGCATTTGTAGATATACCTTATGCTAGATGACGAGTTGGTGGGTGCAGCGCACCAGCATGGCACATGTATACACATGTAGCTTACCTGCACGTTGCGCACATGTACCATAGAGCCTCAAGTATAATAATAATAATAATAATAATAATAATGATAAAAAGAAAAAAGAATTAAAAAAAAAGAAAGGGATAAATTCCTCGACACATACACTCTCCCATGACTAAACCAGGAAGAAGTTGAATCTCTGAGTAGACTAATAACAGGAGCTGAAATTGTGGCAATAATCAATAGCTTACCAACCAAAAAGAGTCCAGGATCAGATGGGTTCACAGCCGAATTCTACCAGAGGTCCAAGGAGGAACTGGAACCATTACTTCAGAAACTATTCCAATCAATAGAAAAAGAGGGAATCCTTCCTAACTCATTTTATGAGGCCAGCATCATGCTGATACCAAAGCTGGGCAGAGACACAATCAAAAAAGAGAATTTTAGACCAATATCCTTGATGAATATTGATGCAAAAATCCTCAATAAATTACTGGCAAAACGAATCCAGCCGCACATCAGGCAGCTTATCCACCATGATCAAGTGGGCTTCATCCCTGGGATGCAAGTCTGGTTCAATATACGCAAATCAATAAATGTAATCCAGCATATAAACAGAACCAAAGTCAAAAACCACATGATTATCTCAATACGTGAAGAAAAGGACTTTGACAAAATTCAACAACCCTTCATGCTAAAAACTCTCAATAAATTAGGTATTGATGGGTCGTATCTCAAAATAATAAGAGCTATTTATGACAAACCCACAGCCAATATCATACTGAATGGGCAAAAACTGGAAGCATTCACTTTGAAAACTGGCACAAGACAGGGATGCCCTCTCTCACCACTTCTATTCAACATAGTGTTGGAAGTTCTGGCCAGGGCAATTAGGCAAGAGAAGGAAATCAAGGGTATTCAATTAGGAAAAAAGGAAGTCAAATTCTCCCTGTTCGCAGATGACGTGATAGTATATCTAGAAAACCCCATTGTCTCAGCCCAAAATCTCCTTAAGCTGATAAGCAACTTCAGCAAAGTCTCAGGATACAAAATCAATGCACAAAAATCACAAGCATTCTTATACATCAATAACAGACAAACAGAGAGCCAAATCATGAGTGAACTCCCATTCACAATTGCTTCAAAGAGAATAAAATACGTAGGAATCCAACTTACAAGGGATGTGAAGGACCTCTTCAAGGAGAAAACTACAAACCACTGCTCAAGGAAATAAAAGAGGAGACAAACAAATGGAAGAACATTCCATGCTCATGGGTAGGAAGAATCAATATCATGAAAATGGCCATCCTTCCCAAGGTAATTTACAGATTCAATGCCCTCCCCATCAAGTTACCAATGACTTTCTGCACAGAATTGGAAAAAACTACTTTAAAGTTCATATGGAACCAAAAAAGAGCCCGCATCACCAAGTCAATCCTAAGCCAAAAGAACAAAGCTGGAGGCATCACGCTACCTGACTTCAAACTCTACTACAAGGCTACAGTAACCAAAACAGCATGGTACTGGTACCAAAACAGAGATCTAGATCAATGGAACAGAACAGAGCCGTCAGAAATAATGCCACCTATCTACAACTATCTGATCTTTGACAAACCTGACAAAAACAAGAAATGGAGAAAGGATTCCCTATTTAATAAATGGTGCTGGGAAAACTGGCTAGCCACATGTAGAAAGCTGAAACTGGATCCCGTCCTTACACCTTATACAAAAATCAACTCAAGATGGATTAAAGACTTAAACGTTAGACCTAAAACCATAAAAACCCTAGAAGAAAACCTAGGCAATACCATTCAGGACATAGGCATGGGCAAGGACTTCATGTCTAAAACACCAAAAGCAATGGCAACAAAAGCCAAAATTGACAAATGGGATCTAATTAAACTAAAGAGCTTCTGCACAGCAAAGGAAACTACCATCAGAGTGAACAGGCAACCTACAAAATGGGAGAAAATTTTCGCAACCTACTCATCTGACAAAGGGCTAATATCCAGAATCTACAATGAACTCCAACAAATTTACAAGAAAACACCAAACAACCCCATCAAAAAGTGGGCGAAGGACATGAACAGACACTCCTCCAAAGAAGACATTTATGCAGCCAAAAAACACATGAAAAAATGCTCACCATCACTGGCCATCAGAGAAATGCAAATCAAAACCACAATGAGATACCATCTCACACCAGTTAGAACGGCAATCATTAAAAAGTCAGGAAACAACAGGTGCTGGAGAGGATGTGGAGAAATAGGAACACTTTTACACTGTTGGTGGGACTGTAAACTAGTTCAACCCTTGTGGAAGTCACTGTGGCGATTCCTCAGGGATCTAGAACTAGAAATTCCATTTGACCCAGCCATCCCATTACTGGGTATATACCCAAAGGACTATAAATCATGCTGCTATAAAGACACATGCACACGTATGTTTATTGCGGCATTATACACAATAGCAAAGACTTGGAACCAACCCAAATGTCCAACAATGATAGACTGGATTAAGAAAATGTGGCACATATACACCATGGAATACTAGGCAGCCATAAAAAATGATGAGTTCATATCCTTTGTAGGGACATGGATGAAATTGGAAATCATCGTTCTCAGTAAACTATCGCAGGAACGAAAAACCAAACACCACATATTCTCACTCATAGGTGGGAATTGAACAATGAGAAAACATGGATACAAGAAGGGGAACATCACACTTCGGGTAGTGTTGTGGGGTGGGGGGAGGGGCGAGGGACAGCATTGGGAGATATACCTAATGCTAGATGACGAGTTGGTGGGTGCAGCGCACCAGCATGGCACATGTATACACATGTAGCTTACCTGCACGTTGCGCACATGTACCATAGAGCCTTAAGTATGATAATCATAATAATAATAATAATAATAATAATAATGATAAAAAGAAAAAAAAATTAAAAAAAAAAGAAAGGGATAAATTCCTCGACACATACACTCTCCCATGACTAAACCAGGAAGAAGTTGAATCTCTGAATAGACTAATAACAGGAGCTGAAATTGTGGCAATAATCAATAGCTTACCAACCAAAAAGAGTCCAGGATCAGATGGGTTCACAGCCGAATTCTACCAGAGGTCCAAGGAGGAACTGGAACCATTACTTCAGAAACTATTCCAATCAATAGAAAAAGAGGGAATCCTTCCTAACTCATTTTATGAGGCCAGCATCATGCTGATACCAAAGCTGGGCAGAGACACAATCAAAAAAGAGAATTTTAGACCAATATCCTTGATGAATATTGATGCAAAAATCCTCAATAAATTACTGGCAAACCGAATCCAGCCGCACATCAGGCAGCTTCTCCACCATGATCAAGTGGGCTTCAGCCCTGGGATGCAAGTCTGGTTCAATATACGCAAATCAATAAATGTAATCCAGCATATAAACAGAACCAAAGTCAAAAACCACATGATTATCTCAATACGTGAAGAAAAGGACTTTGACAAAATTCAACAACCCTTCATGCTAAAAACTCTCAATAAATTAGGTATTGATGGGTGGTATCTCAAAATAATAAGAGCTATTTATGACAAACCCACAGCCAATATCATACTGAATGGGCAAAAACTGGAAGCATTCACTTTGAAAACTGGCACAAGACAGGGATGCCCTCTCTCACCACTTCTATTCAACATAGTGTTGGAAGTTCTGGCCAGGGCAATTAGGCAAGAGAAGGAAATCAAGGGTATTCAATTAGGAAAAAAGGAAGTCAAATTCTCCCTGTTTGCAGATGACGTGATAGTATATCTAGAAAACCCCATTGTCTCAGCCCAAAATCTCCTTAAGCTGATAAGCAACTTCAGCAAAGTCTCAGGATACAAAATCAATGGACAAAAATCACAAGCATTCTTATACATCAATAACAGACAAACAGAGAGCCAAATCATGAGTGAACTCCCATTCACAATTGCTTCAAAGAGAATAAAATACCTAGGAATCCAACTTACAAGGGATGTGAAGGACCTCTTCAAGGAGAAAACTACAAACCACTGCTCAAGGAAATAAAAGAGGAGACAAACAAATGGAAGAACATTCCATGCTCATGGGTAGGAAGAATCAATATCATGAAAATGGCCATCCTTCCCAAGGTAATTTACAGATTCAATGCCCTCCCCATCAAGTTACCAATGACTGTCTGCACAGAATTGGAAAAAACTACTTTAAAGTTCATATGGAACCAAAAAAGAGCCCGCATCACCAAGTCAATCCTAAGCCAAAAGAACAAAGCTGGAGGCATCACGCTACCTGACTTCAAAGTCTACTACAAGGCTACAGTAACCAAAACAGCATGGTACTGGTACCAAAACAGAGATCTAGATCAATGGAACAGAACAGAGCCGTCAGAAATAATGCCACCTATCTACAACTATCTGATCTTTGACAAACCTGACAAAAACAAGAAATGGAGAAAGGATTCCCTATTTAATAAATGGTGCTGGGAAAACTGGCTAGCCACATGTAGAAAGCTGAAACTGGATCCCGTCCTTACACCTTATACAAAAATCAACTCAAGATGGATTAAAGACTTAAACGTTAGACCTAAAACCATAAAAACCCTAGAAGAAAACCTAGGCAATACCATTCAGGACATAGGCATGGGCAAGGACTTCATGTCTAAAACACCAAAAGCAATGGCAACAAAAGCCAAAATTGACAAATGGGATCTAATTAAACTAAAGAGCTTCTGCACAGCAAAGGAAACTACCATCAGAGTGAACAGGCAACCTACAAAATGGGAGAAAATTTTCGCAACCTACTCATCTGACAAAGGGCTAATATCCAGAATCTACAATGAACTCCAACAAATTTACAAGAAAACACCAAACAACCCCATCAAAAAGTGGGCGAAGGACATGAACAGACACTCCTCCAAAGAAGACATTTATGCAGCCAAAAAACGCATGAAAAAATGCTCACCATCACTGGCCATCAGAGAAATGCAAATCAAAACCACAATGAGATACCATCTCACACCAGTTAGAATGGCAATCATTAAAAAGTCAGGAAACAGGTGCTGGAGAGGATGTGGAGAAATAGGAACACTTTTACACTGTTGGTGGGACTGTAAACTAGTTCAACCCTTGTGGAAGTCACTGTGGCGATTCCTCAGGGATCTAGAACTAGAAATTCCATTTGACCCAGCCATCCCATTACTGGGTATATACCCAAAGGACTATAAATCATGCTGCTAAAAAGACACATGCACGCGTATGTTTATTGCGGCATTATACACAATAGCAAAGACTTGGAACCAACCCAAATGTCCAACAATGATAGACTGGATTAAGAAAATGTGGCACATATACACCATGGAATACTAGGCAGCCATAAAAAATGATGAGTTCATATCCTTTGTAGGGACATGGATGAAATTGGAAATCATCGTTCTCAGTAAACTATCGCAGGAACAAAAAACCAAACACCACATATTCTCACTCATAGGTGGGAATTGAACAATGAGAAAACATGGATACAAGAAGGGGAACATCACACTTCGGGTACTGTTGTGGGGTGGGGGGAGGGGCGAGGGACAGCATTGGGAGATATACCTAATGCTAGATGACGAGTTGGTGGGTGCAGCGCACCAGCATGGCACATGTATACACATGTAGCTTACCTGCACGTTGCGCACATGTACCATAGAGCCTCAAGTATGATAATCATAATAATAATAATAATAATAATAATGATAAAAAGAAAAAAAAATTAAAAAAAAAAGAAAGGGATAAATTCCTCGACACATACACTCTCCCATGACTAAACCAGGAAGAAGTTGAATCTCTGAATAGACTAATAACAGGAGCTGAAATTGTGGCAATAATCAATAGCTTACCAACCAAAAAGAGTCCAGGATCAGATGGGTTCACAGCCGAATTCTACCAGAGGTCCAAGGAGGAACTGGAACCATTACTTCAGAAACTATTCCAATCAATAGAAAAAGAGGGAATCCTTCCTAACTCATTTTATGAGGCCAGCATCATGCTGATACCAAAGCTGGGCAGAGACACAATCAAAAAAGAGAATTTTAGACCAATATCCTTGATGAATATTGATGCAAAAATCCTCAATAAATTACTGGCAAACCGAATCCAGCCGCACATCAGGCAGCTTATCCACCATGATCAAGTGGGCTTCAGCCCTGGGATGCAAGTCTGGTTCAATATACGCAAATCAATAAATGTAATCCAGCATATAAACAGAACCAAAGTCAAAAACCACATGATTATCTCAATACGTGAAGAAAAGGACTTTGACAAAATTCAACAACCCTTCATGCTAAAAACTCTCAATAAATTAGGTATTGATGGGTGGTATCTCAAAATAATAAGAGCTATTTATGACAAACCCACAGCCAATATCATACTGAATGGGCAAAAACTGGAAGCATTCACTTTGAAAACTGGCACAAGACAGGGATGCCCTCTCTCACCACTTCTATTCAACATAGTGTTGGAAGTTCTGGCCAGGGCAATTAGGCAAGAGAAGGAAATCAAGGGTATTCAATTAGGAAAAAAGGAAGTCAAATTCTCCCTGTTTGCAGATGACGTGATAGTATATCTAGAAAACCCCATTGTCTCAGCCCAAAATCTCCTTAAGCTGATAAGCAACTTCAGCAAAGTCTCAGGATACAAAATCAATGCACAAAAATCACAAGCATTCTTATACATCAATAACAGACAAACAGAGAGCCAAATCATGAGTGAACTCCCATTCACAATTGCTTCAAAGAGAATAAAATACCTAGGAATCCAACTTACAAGGGATGTGAAGGACCTCTTCAAGGAGAAAACTACAAACCACTGCTCAAGGAAATAAAAGAGGAGACAAACAAATGGAAGAACATTCCATGCTCATGGGTAGGAAGAATCAATATCATGAAAATGGCCATCCTTCCCAAGGTAATTTACAGATTCAATGCCCTCCCCATCAAGTTACCAATGACTGTCTGCACAGAATTGGAAAAAACTACTTTAAAGTTCATATGGAACCAAAAAAGAGCCCGCATCACCAAGTCAATCCTAAGCCAAAAGAACAAAGCTGGAGGCATCACGCTACCTGACTTCAAAGTCTACTACAAGGCTACAGTAACCAAAACAGCATGGTACTGGTATCAAAACAGAGATCTAGATCAATGGAACAGAACAGAGCCGTCAGAAATAATGCCACCTATCTACAACTATCTGATCTTTGACAAACCTGACAAAAACAAGAAATGGAGAAAGGATTCCCTATTTAATAAATGGTGCTGGGAAAACTGGCTAGCCACATGTAGAAAGCTGAAACTGGATCCCGTCCTTACACCTTATACAAAAATCAACTCAAGATGGATTAAAGACTTAAACGTTAGACCTAAAACCATAAAAACCCTAGAAGAAAACCTAGGCAATACCATTCAGGACATAGGCATGGGCAAGGACTTCATGTCTAAAACACCAAAAGCAATGGCAACAAAAGCCAAAATTGACAAATGGGATCTAATTAAACTAAAGAGCTTCTGCACAGCAAAGGAAACTACCATCAGAGTGAACAGGCAACCTACAAAATGGGAGAAAATTTTCGCAACCTACTCATCTGACAAAGGGCTAATATCCAGAATCTACAATGAACTCCAACAAATTTACAAGAAAACACCAAACAACCCCATCAAAAAGTGGGCGAAGGACATGAACAGACACTCCTCCAAAGAAGACATTTATGCAGCCAAAAAACGCATGAAAAAATGCTCACCATCACTGGCCATCAGAGAAATGCAAATCAAAACCACAATGAGATACCATCTCACACCAGTTAGAATGGCAATCATTAAAAAGTCAGGAAACAACAGGTGCTGGAGAGGATGTGGAGAAATAGGAACACTTTTACACTGTTGGTGGGACTGTAAACTAGTTCAACCCTTGTGGAAGTCACTGTGGCGATTCCTCAGGGATCTAGAACTAGAAATTCCATTTGACCCAGCTATCCCATTACTGGGTATATACCCAAAGGACTATAAATCATGCTGCTATAAAGACACATGCACACGTATGTTTATTGCGGCATTATACACAATAGCAGAGACTTGGAACCAACCCAAATGTCCAACAATGATAGACTGGATTAAGAAAATGTGGCACATATACACCATGGAATACTAGGCAGCCATAAAAAATGATGAGTTCATATCCTTTGTAGGGACATGGATGAAATTGGAAATCATCGTTCTCAGTAAACTATCGCAAGAACAAAAAACCAAACACCACATATTCTCACTCATAGGTGGGAATTGAACAATGAGAAAACATGGATACAAGAAGGGGAACATGACACTTCGGGTACTGTTGTGGGGTGGGGGGAGGGGCGAGGGACAGCATTGGGAGATATACCTAATGCTAGATGACGAGTTGGTGGGTGCAGCGCACCAGCATGGCACATGTATACACATGTAGCTTACCTGCACGTTGCGCACATGTACCATAGAGCCTCAAGTATGATAATAATAATAATAATAATAATAATAATAATAGTGATAAAAAGAAAAATAAATTAAAAAAAAAAGAAAGGGATAAATTCCTCGACACATACACTCTCCCATGACTAAACCAAGAAGAAGTTGAATCTCTGAATAGACTAATAACAGGAGCTGAAATTGTGGCAATAATCAATAGCTTACCAACCAAAAAGAGTCCAGGATCAGATGGGTTCACAGCCGAATTCTACCAGAGGTCCAAGGAGGACCTGGAACCATTACTTCAGAAACTATTCCAATCAATAGAAGAAGAGGGAATCCTTCCTAACTCATTTTATGAGGCCAGCATCATGCTGATACCAAAGCTGGGCAGAGACACAATCAAAAAAGAGAATTTTAGACCAATATCCTTGATGAATATTGATGCAAATATCCTCAATAAATTACTGGCAAACCGAATCCAGCCGCACATCAGGCAGCTTATCCACCATGATCAAGTGGGCTTCATCCCTGGGATGCAAGTCTGGTTCAATATACGCAAATCAATAAATGTAATCCAGCATATAAACAGAACCAAAGTCAAAAACCACATGATTATCTCAATACGTGAAGAAAAGGACTTTGACAAAATTCAACAACCCTTCATGCTAAAAACTCTCAATAAATTAGGTATTGATGGGTCGTATCTCAAAATAATAAGAGCTATTTATGACAAACCCACAGCCAATATCATACTGAATGGGCAAAAACTGGAAGCATTCACTTTGAAAACTGGCACAAGACAGGGATGCCCTCTCTCACCACTTCTATTCAACATAGTGTTGGAAGTTCTGGCCAGGGCAATTAGGCAAGAGAAGGAAATCAAGGGTATTCAATTAGGAAAAAAGGAAGTCAAATTGTCCCTGTTTGCAGATGACGTGATAGTATATCTAGAAAACCCCATTGTCTCAGCCCAAAATCTCCTTAAGCTGATAAGCAACTTCAGCAAAGTCTCAGGATACAAAATCAATGCACAAAAATCACAAGCATTCTATACATCAATAACAGACAAACAGAGAGCCAAATCATGAGTGAACTCCCATTCACAATTGCTTCAAAGAGAATAAAATACCTAGGAAACCAACTTACAAGGGATGTGAAGGACCTCTTCAAGGAGAAAACTACAAACCACTGCTCAAGGAAATAAAAGAGGAGACAAACAAATGGAAGAACATTCCATGCTCATGGGTAGGAAGAATCAATATCATGAAAATGGCCATCCTTCCCAAGGTAATTTACAGATTCAATGCCCTCCCCATCAAGTTACCAATGACTTTCTGCACAGAATTGGAAAAAACTACTTTAAAGTTCATATGGAACCAAAAAAGAGCCCGCATCACCAAGTCAATCCTAAGCCAAAAGAACAAAGCTGGAGGCATCACGCTACCTGACTTCAAACTCTACTACAAGGCTACAGTAACCAAAACAGCATGCTACTGGTACCAAAACAGAGATCTAGATCAATGGAACAGAACAGAGCCGTCAGAAATAATGCCACCTATCTACAACTATCTGATCTTTGACAAACCTGACAAAAACAAGAAATGGAGAAAGGATTCCCTATTTAATAAATGGTGCTGGGAAAACTGGCTAGCCACATGTAGAAAGCTGAAACTGGATCCCGTCCTTACACCTTATACAAAAATCAACTCAAGATGGATTAAAGACTTAAACGTTAGACCTAAAACCATAAAAACCCTAGAAGAAAACCTAGGCAATACCATTCAGGACATAGGCATGGGCAAGGACTTCATGTCTAAAACACCAAAAGCAATGGCAACAAAAGCCAAAATTGACAAATGGGATCTAATTAAACTAAAGAGCTTCTGCACAGCAAAGGAAACTACCATCAGAGTGAACAGGCAACCTACAAAATGGGAGAAAATTTTCGCAACCTACTCATCTGACAAAGGGCTAATATCCAGAATCTACAATGAACTCCAACAAATTTACAAGAAAACACCAAACAACCCCATCAAAAAGTGGGCGAAGGACATGAACAGACACTCCTCCAAAGAAGACATTTATGCAGCCAAAAAACACATGAAAAAATGCTCACCATCACTGGCCATCAGAGAAATGCAAATCAAAACCACAATGAGATACCATCTCACACCAGTTAGAACGGCAATCATTAAAAAGTCAGGAAACAACAGGTGCTGGAGAGGATGTGGAGAAATAGGAACACTTTTACACTGTTGGTGGGACTGTAAACTAGTTCAACCCTTGTGGAAGTCACTGTGGCGATTCCTCAGGGATCTAGAACTAGAAATTCCATTTGACCCAGCCATCCCATTACTGGGTATATACCCAAAGGACTATAAATCATGCTGCTATAAAGACACATGCACACGTATGTTTATTGCGGCATTATACACAATAGCAAAGACTTGGAACCAACCCAAATGTCCAACAATGATAGACTGGATTAAGAAAATGTGGCACATATACACCATGGAATACTAGGCAGCCATAAAAAATGATGAGTTCATATCCTTTGTAGGGACATGGATGAAATTGGAAATCATCGTTCTCAGTAAACTATCGCAGGAACAAAAAACCAAACACCACATATTCTCACTCATAGGTGGGAATTGAACAATGAGAAAACATGGATACAAGAAGGGGAACATCACACTTCGGGTACTGTTGTGGGGTGGGGGGAGGGGCGAGGGACAGCATTGGGAGATATACCTAATGCTAGATGACGAGTTGGTGGGTGCAGCGCACCAGCATGGCACATGTATACACATGAAGCTTACCTGCACGTTGCGCACATGTACCATAGAGCCTCAAGTATAATAATAATAATAATAATAATAATAATGATAAAAAGAAAAAAAAATTAAAAAAAAAAGAAAGGGATAAATTCCTCGACACATACACTCTCCCATGACTAAACCAGGAAGAAGTTGAATCTCTGAATAGACTAATAACAGGAGCTGAAATTGTGGCAATAATCAATGGCTTACCAACCAAAAAGAGTCCAGGATCAGATGGGTTCACAGCCGAATTCTACCAGAGGTCCCAGGAGGAACTGGAACCATTACTTCAGAAACTTTTCCAATCAATAGAAAAAGAGGGAATCCTTCCTAATTCATTTTATGAGGCCAGCATCATGCTGATACCAAAGCTGGGCAGAGACACAATCAACAAAGAGAATTTTAGACCAACATCCTTGATGAATATTGATGCAAAAATCCTCAATAAATTACTGGCAAACCGAATCCAGCCGCACATCAGGCAGCTTATCCACCATGATCAAGTGGGCTTCATCCCTGGGATGCAAGTCTGGTTCAATATACGCAAATCAATAAATGTAATCCAGCATATAAACAGAACCAAAGTCAAAAACCACATGATTATCTCAATACGTGAAGAAAAGGACTTTGACAAAATTCAACAACCCTTCATGCTAAAAACTCTCAATAAATTAGGTATTGATGTGTCGTATCTCAAAATAATAAGAGCTATTTATGACAAACCCACAGCCAATATCATACTGAATGGGCAAAAACTGGAAGCATTCACTTTGAAAACTGGCACAAGACAGGGATGCCCTCTCTCACCACTTCTATTCAACATAGTGTTGGAAGTTCTGGCCAGGGCAATTAGGCAAGAGAAGGAAATCAAGGGTATTCAATTAGGAAAAAAGGAAGTCAAATTCTCCCTGTTTGCAGATGACGTGATAGTATATCTAGAAAACCTCATTGTCTCAGCCCAAAATCTCCTTAAGGTGATAAGCAACTTCAGCAAAGTCTCAGGATACAAAATCAATGCACAAAAATCACAAGCATTCTTATACATCAATAACAGACAAACAGAGAGCCAAATCATGAGTGAACTCCCATTCACAATTGCTTCAAAGAGAATAAAATACCTAGGAAACCAACTTACAAGGGATGTGAAGGACCTCTTCAAGGAGAAAACTACAAACCACTGCTCAAGGAAATAAAAGAGGATACAAACAAATGGAAGAACATTCCATGCTCATGGGTAGGAAGAA
Source organism: Pongo abelii (assembly GCF_028885655.2). Taxonomy (NCBI): domain Eukaryota; kingdom Metazoa; phylum Chordata; class Mammalia; order Primates; family Hominidae; genus Pongo; species Pongo abelii. The sequence goes on from NC_071999.2 coordinate 6,022,235, forward strand.
TCAATATCATGAAAATGGCCATCCTTCCCAAGGTAATTTACAGATTCAATGCCCTCCCCATCAAGTTACCAATGACTTTCTGCACAGAATTGGAAAAAACTACTTTAAAGTTCATATGGAACCAAAAAAGAGCCCGCATCACCAAGTCAATCCTAAGCCAAAAGAACAAAGCTGGAGGCATCACGCTACCTGACTTCAAACTCTACTACAAGGCTACAGTAACCAAAACAGCATGGTACTGGTACCAAAACAGAGATCTAGATCATTGGAAAAGAACAGAGCCGTCAGAAGTAATGGCACATATCTACAACTATCTGATCTTTGACAAACCTGACAAAAACAAGAAATGGAGAAAGGATTCCCTATTTAATAAATGGTGCTGGGAAACCTGGCTAGCCACATGTAGAAAGCTGAAACTGGATCCCGTCCTTACACCTTATACAAAAATCAACTCAAGATGGATTAAAGACTTAAACGTTAGACCTAAAACCATAAAAACCCTAGAAGAAAACCTAGGCAATACCATTCAGGACATAGGCATGGGCAAGGACTTCATGTCTAAAACACCAAAAGCAATGGCAACAAAAGCCAAAATTGACAAATGGGATCTAATTAAACTAAAGAGCTTCTGCACAGCAAAGGAAACTACCATCAGAGTGAACAGGCAACCTACAAAATGGGAGAAAATTTTCGCAACCTACTCATCTGACAAAGGGCTAATATCCAGAATCTACAATGAACTCCAACAAATTTACAAGAAAACACCAAACAACCCCATCAAAAAGTGGGCGAAGGACATGAACAGACACTCCTCCAAAGAAGACATTTATGCAGCCAAAAAACACATGAAAAAATGCTCACCATCACTGGCCATCAGAGAAACGCAAATCAAAACCACAATGAGATACCATCTCACACCAGTTAGAACGGCAATCATTAAAAAGTCAGGAAACAACAGGTGCTGGAGAGGATGTGGAGAAATAGGAACGCTTTTACACTGTTGGTGGGACTGTAAACTAGTTCAACCCTTGTGGAAGTCACTGTGGCGATTCCTCAGGGATCTAGAACTAGAAATTCCATTTGACCCAGCCATCCCATTACTGGGTATATACCCAAAGGACTATAAATCATGCTGCTATAAAGACACATGCACACGTATGTTTATTGCGGCATTATACACAATAGCAAAGACTTGGAACCAACCCAAATGTCCAACAATGATAGAATGGATTAAGAAAATGTGGCACATATACACCATGGAATACTAGGCAGCCATAAAAAATGATGAGTTCATATCCTTTGTAGGGACATGGATGAAATTGGAAATCATCGTTCTCAGTAAACTATCGCAAGAACAAAAAACCAAACACCACATATTCTCACTCATAGGTGGGAATTGAACAGTGAGAAAACATGGATAGAAGAAGGGGAACATCACACTTCGGGTACTGTTGTGGGGTGGGGGGAGGGGCGAGGGACAGCATTGGGAGATATACCTAATGCTAGATGACGAGTTGGTGGGTGCAGCGCACCAGCATGGCACATGTATACACATGTAGCTTACCTGCACGTTGCGCACATGTACCATAGAGCCTCAAGTATGATAATCATAATAATAATAATAATAATAATAATAATAATGATAAAAAGAAAAATAAATTAAAAAAAAAGAAAGGGATAAATTCCTCGACACATACACTCTCCCATGACTAAACCAGGAAGAAGTTGAATCTCTGAATAGACTAATAACAGGAGCTGAAATTGTGGCAATAATCAATAGCTTACCAACCAAAAAGAGTCCAGGATCAGATGGGTTCACAGCCGAATTCTACCAGAGGTCCAAGGAGGAACTGGAACCATTACTTCAGAAACTATTCCAATCAATAGAAAAAGAGGGAATCCTTCCTAACTCATTTTATGAGGCCAGCATCATGCTGATACCAAAGCTGGGCAGAGACACAATCAAAAAAGAGAATTTTAGACCAATATCCTTGATGAATATTGATGCAAAAATCCTCAATAAATTACTGGCAAACCGAATCCAGCCGCACATCAGGCAGCTTATCCACCATGATCAAGTGGGCTTCATCCCTGGGATGCAAGTCTGGTTCAATATACGCAAATCAATAAATGTAATCCAGCATATAAACAGAACCAAAGTCAAAAACCACATGATTATCTCAATACGTGAAGAAAAGGACTTTGACAAAATTCAACAACCCTTCATGCTAAAAACTCTCAATAAATTAGGTATTGATGGGTCATATCTCAAAATAATAAGAGCTATTTATGACAAACCCACAGCCAATATCATACTGAATGGGCAAAAACTGGAAGCATTCACTTTGAAAACCGGCACAAGACAGGGATGCCCTCTCTCACCACTTCTATTCAACATAGTGTTGGAAGTTCTGGCCAGGGCAATTAGGCAAGAGAAGGAAATCAAGGGTATTCAATTAGGAAAAAAGGAAGTCAAATTCTCCCTGTTTGCAGATGACGTGATAGTATATCTAGAAAACCCCATTGTCTCAGCCCAAAATCTCCTTAAGCTGATAAGCAACTTCAGCAAAGTCTCAGGATACAAAATCAATGGACAAAAATCACAAGCATTCTTATACATCAATAACAGACAAACAGAGAGCCAAATCATGAGTGAACTCCCATTCACAATTGCTTCAAAGAGAATAAAATACCTAGGAAACCAACTTACAAGGGATGTGAAGGACCTCTTCAAGGAGAAAACTACAAACCACTGCTCAAGGAAATAAAAGAGGAGACAAACAAATGGAAGAACATTCCATGCTCATGGGTAGGAAGAATCAATATCATGAAAATGGCCATCCTTCCCAAGGTAATTTACAGATTCAATGCCCTCCCCATCAAGTTACCAATGACTTTCTGCACAGAATTGGAAAAAACAACTTTAAAGTTCATATGGAACCAAAAAAGAGCCCGCATCACCAATTCAATCCTAAGCCAAAAGAACAAAGCTGGAGGCATCACGCTACCTGACTTCAAAGTCTACTACAAGGCTACAGTAACCAAAACAGCATGGTACTGGTACCAAAACAGAGATCTAGATCAATGAACAGAACAGAGCCGTCAGAAATAATGCCACCTATCTACAACTATCTGATCTTTGACAAACCTGACAAAAACAAGAAATGGAGAAAGGATTCCCTATTTAATAAATGGTGCTGGGAAAACTGGCTAGCCACATGTAGAAAGCTGAAACTGGATCCCGTCCTTACAACTTATACAAAAATCAACTCAAGATGGATTAAAGACTTAAACGTTAGACCTAAAACCATAAAAACCCTAGAAGAAAACCTAGGCAATACCATTCAGGACATAGGCATGGGCAAGGACTTCATGTCTAAAACACCAAAAGCAATGGCAACAAAAGCCAAAATTGACAAATGGGATCTAATTAAACTAAAGAGCTTCTGCACAGCAAAGGAAACTACCATCAGAGTGAACAGGCAACCTACAAAATGGGAGAAAATTTTCGAAACCTACTCATCTGACAAAGGGCTAATATCCAGAATCTACAATGAACCCCAACAAATTTACAAGAAAACACCAAACAACCCCATCAAAAAGTGGGCGAAGGACATGAACAGACACTCCTCCAAAGAAGACATTTATGCAGCCAAAAAACACATGAAAAAATGCTCACCATCACTGGCCATCAGAGAAATGCAAATCAAAACCACAATGAGATACCATCTCACACCAGTTAGAATGGCAATCATTAAAAAGTCAGGAAACAACAGGTGCTGGAGAGGATGTGGAGAAATAGGAACACTTTTACACTGTTGGTTGGACTGTAAACTAGTTCAACCCTTGTGGAAGTCACTGTGGCGATTCCTCAGGCATCTAGAAATAGAAATTCCATTTGACCCAGCCATCCCATTACTGGGTATATACCCAAAGGACTATAAATCATGCTGCTATAAAGACACATGCACACGTATGATTATTGCGGCATTATACACAATAGCAAAGACTTGGAACCAACCCAAATGCCCAACAATGATAGACTGGATTAAGAAAATGTGGCACATATACACCATGGAATACTAGGCAGCCATAAAAAATGATGAGTTCATATCCTTTGTAGGGACATGGATGAAATTGGAAATCATCGTTCTCAGTAAACTATCGCAGGAACAAAAAACCAAACACCACATATTCTCACTCATAGGTGGGAATTGAACAATGAGAAAACATGGATACAAGAAGGGGAACATCACACTTCGGGTACTGTTGTGGGGTGGGGGGAGGGGCGAGGGACAGCATTGGGAGATATACCTAATGCTAGATGACGAGTTGGTGGGTGCAGCGCACCAGCATGGCACATGTATACACATGAAGCTTACCTGCACGTTGCGCACATGTACCATAGAGCCTCAAGTATAATAATAATAATAATAATAATAATAATAATGATAAAAAGAAAAAAAAATTAAAAAAAAAAGAAAGGGATAAATTCCTCGACACATACACTCTCCCATGACTAAACCAGGAAGAAGTTGAATCTCTGAATAGACTAATAACAGGAGCTGAAATTGTGGCAATAATCAATAGCTTACCAACCAAAAAGAGTCCAGGATCAGATGGGTTCACAGCCGAATTCTACCAGAGGTCCCAGGAGGAACTGGAACCATTACTTCAGAAACTATTCCAATCAATAGAAAAAGAGGGAATCCTTCCTAACTCATTTTATGAGGCCAGCATCATGCTGATACCAAAGCTGGGCAGAGACACAATCAAAAAAGAGAATTTTAGACCAACATCCTTGATGAATATTGATGCAAAAATCCTCAATAAATTACTGGCAAACCGAATCCAGCCGCACATCAGGCAGCTTATCCACCATGATCAAGTGGGCTTCATCCCTGGGATGCAAGTCTGGTTCAATATACGCAAATCAATAAATGTAATCCAGCATATAAACAGAACCAAAGTCAAAAACCACATGATTATCTCAATACGTGAAGAAAAGGACTTTGACAAAATTCAACAACCCTTCATGCTAAAAACTCTCAATAAATTAGGTATTGATGGGTCGTATCTCAAAATAATAAGAGCTATTTATGACAAACCCACAGCCAATATCATACTGAATGGGCAAAAACTGGAAGCATTCACTTTGAAAACTGGCACAAGACAGGGATGCCCTCTCTCACCACTTCTATTCAACATAGTGTTGGAAGTTCTGGCCAGGGCAATTAGGCAAGAGAAGGAAATCAAGGGTATTCAATTAGGAAAAAAGGAAGTCAAATTCTCCCTGTTTGCAGATGACGTGATAGTATATCTAGAAAACCTCATTGTCTCAGCCCAAAATCTCCTTAAGCTGATAAGCAACTTCAGCAATGTCTCAGGATACAAAATCAATGCACAAAAATCACAAGCATTCTTATACATCAATAACAGACAAACAGAGAGCCAAATCATGAGTGAACTCCCATTCACAATTGCTTCAAAGAGAATAAAATACCTAGGAAACCAACTTACAAGGGATGTGAAGGACCTCTTCAAGGAGAAAACTACAAACCACTGCTCAAGGAAATAAAAGAGGATACAAACAAATGGAAGAACATTCCATGCTCATGGGTAGGAAGAATCAATATCATGAAAATGGCCATCCTTCCCAAGGTAATTTACAGATTCGATGCCCTCCCCATCAAGTTACCAATGACTTTCTGCACAGAATTGGAAAAAACTACTTTAAAGTTCATATGGAACCAAAAAAGAGCCCGCATCACCAAGTCAATCCTAAGCCAAAAGAACAAAGCTGGAGGCATCACGCTACCTGACTTCAAAGTCTACTACAAGGCTACAGTAACCAAAACAGCATGGTACTGGTACCAAAACAGAGATCTAGATCAATGGAACAGAACAGAGCCGTCAGAAATAATGCCACCTATCTACAACTATCTGATCTTTGACAAACCTGACAAAAACAAGAAATGGAGAAAGGATTCCCTATTTAATAAATGGTGCTGGGAAAACTGGCTAGCCACATGTAGAAAGCTGAAACTGGATCCCGTCCTTACAACTTATACAAAAATCAACTCAAGATGGATTAAAGACTTAAACGTTAGACCTAAAACCATAAAAACCCTAGAAGAAAACCTAGGCAATACCATTCAGGACATAGGCATGGGCAAGGACTTCATGTCTAAAACACCAAAAGCAATGGCAACAAAAGCCAAAATTGACAAATGGGATCTAATTAAACTAAAGAGCTTCTGCACAGCAAAGGAAACTACCATCAGAGTGAACAGGCAACCTACAAAATGGGAGAAAATTTTCGCAACCTACTCATCTGACAAAGGGCTAATATCCAGAATCTACAATGAACTTCAACAAATTTACAAGAAAACACCAAACAACCCCATCAAAAAGTGGGCGAAGGACATGAACAGACACTCCTCCAAAGAAGACATTTATGCAGCCAAAAAACACATGAAAAAATGCTCACCATCACTGGCCATCAGAGAAATGCCAATCAAAACCACAATGAGATACCATCTCACACCAGTTAGAATGGCAATCATTAAAAAGTCAGGAAACAACAGGTGCTGGAGAGGATGTGGAGAAATAGGAACACTTTTACACTGTTGGTGGGACTGTAAACTAGTTCAACCCTTGTGGAAGTCACTGTGGCGATTCCTCAGGGATCTAGAAATAGAAATTCCATTTGACCCAGCCATCCCATTACTGGGTATATACCCAAAGGACTATAAATCATGCTGCTATAAAGACACATGCACACGTATGTTTATTGCGGCATTATACACAATAGCAAAGACTTGGAACCAACCCAAATGCCCAACAATGATAGACTGGATTAAGAAAATGTGGCACATATACACCATGGAATACTAGGCAGCCATAAAAAATGATGAGTTCATATCCTTTGTAGGGACATGGATGAAATTGGAAATCATCGTTCTCAGCAAACCATCGCAGGAACAAAAAACCAAACACCACATATTCTCACTCATAGGTGGGAATTGAACAATGAGAAAACATGGATACAAGAAGGGGAACATCACACTTCGGGTACTGTTGTGGGGTGGGGGGAGGGGCGAGGGACAGCATTGGGAGATATACCTAATGCTAGATGACGAGTTGGTGGGTGCAGCGCACCAGCATGGCACATGTATACACATGAAGCTTACCTGCACGTTGCGCACATGTACCATAGAGCCTCAAGTATAATAATAATAATAATAATAATAATAATAATAATGATAAAAAGAAAAAAAAATTAAAAAAAAAGAAAGGGATAAATTCCTCGACACATACACTCTCCCATGACTAAACCAGGAAGAAGTTGAATCTCTGAATAGACTAATAACAGGAGCTGAAATTGTGGCAATAATCAATAGCTTACCAACCAAAAAGAGTCCAGGATCAGATGGGTTCACAGCCGAATTCTACCAGAGGTCCCAGGAGGAACTGGAACCATTACTTCAGAAACTATTCCAATCAATAGAAAAAGAGGGAATCCTTCCTAACTCATTTTATGAGGCCAGCATCATGCTGATACCAAAGCTGGGCAGAGACACAATCAAAAAAGAGAATTTTAGACCAACATCCTTGATGAATATTGATGCAAAAATCCTCAATAAATTACTGGCAAACCGAATCCAGCCGCACATCAGGCAGCTTATCCACCATGATCAAGTGGGCTTCATCCCTGGGATGCAAGTCTGGTTCAATATACGCAAATCAATAAATGTAATCCAGCATATAAACAGAACCAAAGTCAAAAACCACATGATTATCTCAATACGTGAAGAAAAGGACTTTGACAAAATTCAACAACCCTTCATGCTAAAAACTCTCAATAAATTAGGTATTGATGGGTCGTATCTCAAAATAATAAGAGCTATTTATGACAAACCCACAGCCAATATCATACTGAATGGGCAAAAACTGGAAGCATTCACTTTGAAAACTGGCACAAGACAGGGATGCCCTCTCTCACCACTTCTATTCAACATAGTGTTGGAAGTTCTGGCCAGGGCAATTAGGCAAGAGAAGGAAATCAAGGGTATTCAATTAGGAAAAAAGGAAGTCAAATTCTCCCTGTTTGCAGATGACGTGATAGTATATCTAGAAAACCTCATTGTCTCAGCCCAAAATCTCCTTAAGCTGATAAGCAACTTCAGCAAAGTCTCAGGATACAAAATCAATGCACAAAAATCACAAGCATTCTTATACATCAATAACAGACAAACAGAGAGCCAAATCATGAGTGAACTCCCATTCACAATTGCTTCAAAGAGAATAAAATACGTAGGAAACCAACTTACAAGGGATGTGAAGGACCTCTTCAAGGAGAAAACTACAAACCACTGCTCAAGGAAATAAAAGAGGATACAAACAAATGGAAGAACATTCCATGCTCATGGGTAGGAAGAATCAATATCATGAAAATGGCCATCCTTCCCAAGGTAATTTACAGATTCAATGCCCTCCCCATGAAGTTACCAATGACTTTCTGCACAGAATTGGAAAAAACTACTTTAAAGTTCATATGGAACCAAAAAAGAGCCCGCATCACCAAGTCAATCCTAAGCCAAAAGAACAAAGCTGGAGGCATCACGCTACCTGACTTCAAACTCTACTACAAGGCTACAGTAACCAAAACAGCATGGTACTGGTACCAAAACAGAGATCTAGATCAATGGAAAAGAACAGAGCCGTCAGAAATAATGGCACATATCTACAACAATCTGATCTTTGACAAACCTGACAAAAACAAGAAATGGAGAAAGGATTCCCTATTTAATAAATGGTGCTGGGAAAACTGGCTAGCCACATGTAGAAAGCTGAAACTGGATCCCGTCCTTACACCTTATACAAAAATCAACTCAAGATGGATTAAAGACTTAAACGTTAGACCTAAAACCATAAGAACCCTAGAAGAAAACCTAGGCAATACCATTCAGGACATAGGCATGGGCAAGGACTTCATGTCTAAAACACCAAAAGCAATGGCAACAAAAGCCAAAATTGACAAATGGGATCTAATTAAACTAAAGAGCTTCTGCACAGCAAAGGAAACTACCATCAGAGTGAACAGGCAACCTACAAAATGGGAGAAAATTTCCGCAACCTACTCATCTGACAAAGGGCTAATATCCAGAATCTACAATGAACTCCAACAAATTTACAAGAAAACACCAAACAACCCCATCAAAAAGTGGGCGAAGGACATGAACAGACACTCCTCCAAAGAAGACATTTATGCAGCCAAAAAACACATGAAAAAATGCTCACCATCACTGGCCATCAGAGAAATGCAAATCAAAACCACAATGAGATACCATCTCACACCAGTTAGAATGGCAATCATTAAAAAGTCAGGAAACAACAGGTGCTGGAGAGGATGTGGAGAAATAGGAACACTTTTACACTGTTGGTGGGACTGTAAACTAGTTCAACCCTTGTGGAAGTCACTGTGGCGATTCCTCAGGGATCTAGAACTAGAAATTCCATTTGACCCAGCCATCCCATTACAGGGTATATACCCAAAGGACTATAAATCATGCTGCTATAAAGACACATGCACACGTATGTTTATTGCGGCATTATACACAATAGCATAGACTTGGAACCAACCCAAATGTCCAACAATGATAGACTGGATTAAGAAAATGTGGCACATATACACCATGGAATACTAGGCAGCCATAAAAAATGATGAGTTCATATCCTTTGTAGGGACATGGATGAAATTGGAAATCATCGTTCTCAGTAAACTATCGCAAGAACAAAAAACCAAACAACACATATTCTCACTCATAGGTGGGAATTGAACAATGAGAAAACATGGATACAAGAAGGGGAACATCACCCTTCGGGGACTGTTGTGGGGTGGGGGGAGGGGCGAGGGACAGCATTGGGAGATATACCTAATGCTAGATGACGAGTTGGTGGGTGCAGCGCACCAGCATGGCACATGTATACACATGTAGCTTACCTGCACGTTGCCCACATGTACCATAGAGCCTCAAGTATAATAATAATAATAATAATAATGATAAAAAGAAAAAAAAATTAAAAAAAAAGAAAGGGATAAATTCCTCGACACATACACTCTCCCATGACTAAACCAGGAAGAAGTTGAATCTCTGAATAGACTAATAACACGAGCTGAAATTGTGGCAATAATCAATAGTTTGCCAACCAAAAAGAGTCCAGGATCAGATGGGTTCACAGCCGAATTCTACCAGAGGTCCAAGGAGGAACTGGAACCATTACTTCAGAAACTATTCCAATCAATAGAAAAAGAGGGAATCCTTCCTAACTCATTTTATGAGGCCAGCATCATGCTGATACCAAAGCTGGGCAGAGACACAATCAAAAAAGAGAATTTTAGACCAATATCCTTGATGAATATTGATGCAAAAATCCTCAATAAATTACTGGCAAACCGAATCCAGCCGCACATCAGACAGCTTATCCACCATGATCAAGTGGGCTTCATCCCTGGGATGCAAGTCTGGTTCAATATACGCAAATCAATAAATGTAATCCAGCATATAAACAGAACCAAAGTCAAAAACCACATGATTATCTCAATACGTGAAGAAAAGGACTTTGACAAAATTCAACAACCCTTCATGCTAAAAACTCTCAATAAATTAGGTATTGATGGGTCGTATCTCAAAATAATAAGAGCTATTTATGACAAACCCACAGCCAATATCATACTGAATGGGCAAAAACTGGAAGCATTCACTTTGAAAACTGGCACAAGACAGGGATGCCCTCTCTCACCACTTCTATTCAACATAGTGTTGGAAGTTCTGGCCAGGGCAATTAGGCAAGAGAAGGAAATCAAGGGTATTCAATTAGGAAAAAAGGAAGTCAAATTGTCCCTGTTTGCAGATGACGTGATAGTATATCTAGAAAACCCCATTGTCTCAGCCCAAAATCTCCTTAAGCTGATAAGCAACTTCAGCAAACTCTCAGGATACAAAATCAATGCACAAAAATCACAAGCATTCTTATACATCAAGAACAGACAAACAGAGAGCCAAATCATGAGTGAACTCCCATTCACAATTGCTTCAAAGAGAATAAAATACCTAGGAAACCAACTTACAAGGGATGTGAAGGACCTCTTCAAGGAGAAAACTACAAACCACTGCTCAAGGAAATAAAAGAGGATACAAACAAATGGAAGAACATTCCATGCTCATGGGTAGGAAGAATCAATATCATGAAAATGGCCATCCTTCCCAAGGTAATTTACAGATTCAATGAACTCCCCATCAAGTTACCAATGACTTTCTGCACAGAATTGGAAAAAACTACTTTAAAGTTCATATGGAACCAAAAAAGAGCCCGCATCACCAAGTCAATCCTAAGCCAAAAGAACAAAGCTGGAGGCATCACGCTACCTGACTTCAAACTATACTACAAGGCTACAGTAACCAAAACAGCATGGTACTGGTACCAAAACAGAGATCTAGATCAATGGAACAGAACAGAGCCATCAGAAATAATGCCACATATCTACAACTATCTGATCTTTGACAAACCTGACAAAAACAAGAAATGGAGAAAGGATTCCCTATTTAATAAATGGTGCTGGGAAAACTGGCTAGCCACATGTAGAAAGCTGAAACTGGATCCCTTCCTTACACCTTATACAAAAATCAACTCAAGATGGATTAAAGACTTAAACGTTAGACCTAAAACCATAAAAACCCTAGAAGAAATCCTAGGCAATACCATTCAGGACATAGGCATGGGCAAGGACTTCATGTCTAAAACACCAAAAGCAATGGCAACAAAAGCCAAAATTGACAAATGGGATCTAATTAAACTAAAGAGCTTCTGCACAGCAAAGGAAACTACCATCAGAGTGAACAGGCAACCTACAAAATGGGAGAAAATTTTCGCAACCTACTCATCTGACAAAGGGCTAATATCCAGAATCTAAAATGAACACCAACAAATTTACAAGAAAACACCAAACAACCCCATCAAAAAGTGGGCGAAGGACATGAACAGACACTCCTCCAAAGAAGACATTTATGCAGAGAAAAAACACATGAAAAAACGCTCACCATCACTGGCCATCAGAGAAATGCAAATCAAAACCACAATGAGATACCATCTCACACCAGTTAGAATGGCAATCATTAAAAAGTCAGGAAACAACAGGTGCTGGAGAGGATGTGGAGAAATAGGAACACTTTTACACTGTTGGTGGGACTGTAAACTAGTTCAACCCTTGTGGAAGTCACTGTGGCGATTCCTCAGGGATCTAGAACTAGAAATTCCATTTGACCCAGCCATCCCATTACTGTGTATATACCCAAAGGACTATAAATCATGCTGCTATAAAGACACATGCACACGTATGTTTATTGCGGCATTATACACAATAGCAAAGACTTGGAACCAACCCAAATGTCCAACAATGATAGACTGGATTAAGAAAATGTGGCACATATACACCATGGAATACTAGGCAGCCATAAAAAATGATGAGTTCATATCCTTTGTAGGGACATGGATGAAATTGGAAATCATCGTTCTCAGTAAACTATCGCAAGAACAAAAAACCAAACACCACATATTCTCACTCACAGGTGGGAATTGAACAATGAGAAAACATGGATACAAGAAGGGGAACATGACACTTCGGGGACTGTTGTGGGGTGGGGGGAGGGGCGAGGGACAGCATTGGGAGATATACCTAATGCTAGATGACGAGTTGGTGGGTGCAGCGCACCAGCATGGCACCTGTATACACATGTAGCTTACCTGCACGTTGCGCACATGTACCATAGAGCCTCAAGTATGATAATCATAATAATAATAATAATAATAATAATAATGATAAAAAGAAAAAAAAATTAAAAAAATAAGAAAGGGATAAATTCCTCGACACATACACTCTCCCATGACTAAACCAGGAAGAAGTTGAATCTCTGAATAGACTAATAACAGGAGCTGAAATTGTGGCAATAATCAATAGCTTACCAACCAAAAAGAGTCCAGGATCAGATGGGTTCACAGCCGAATTCTACCTGAGGTCCAAGGAGGAACTGGAACCATTACTTCAGAAACTATTCCAATCAATAGAAAAAGAGGGAATCCTTCCTAACTCATTTTATGAGGCCAGCATCATGCTGATACCAAAGCTGGGCAGAGACACAATCAAAAAAGAGAATTTTAGACCAATATCCTTGATGAATATTGATGCAAAAATCCTCAATAAATTACTGGCAAAACGAATCCAGCCGCACATCAGGCAGCTTCTCCACCATGATCAAGTGGGCTTCAGCCCTGGGATGCAAGTCTGGTTCAATATACGCAAATCAATAAATGTAATCCAGCATATAAACAGAACCAAAGTCAAAAACCACATGATTATCTCAATACGTGAAGAAAAGGACTTTGACAAAATTCAACAACCCTTCATGCTAAAAACTCTCAATAAATTAGGTATTGATGGGTCGTATCTCAAAATAATAAGAGCTATTTATGACAAACCCACAGCCAATATCATACTGAATGGGCAAAAACTGGAAGCATTCACTTTGAAAACTGGCACAAGACAGGGATGCCCTCTCTCACCACTTCTATTCAACATAGTGTTGGAAGTTCTGGCCAGGGCAATTAGGCAAGAGAAGGAAATCAAGGGTATTCAATTAGGAAAAAAGGAAGTCAAATTCTCCCTGTTTGCAGATGACGTGATAGTATATCTAGAAAACCCCATTGTCTCAGCCCAAAATCTCCTTAAGCTGATAAGCAACTTCAGCAAAGTCTCAGGATACAAAATCAATGCACAAAAATCACAAGCATTCTTATACATCAATAACAGACAAACAGAGAGCCAAATCATGAGTGAACTCCCATTCACAATTGCTTCAAAGAGAATAAAATACCTAGGAAACCAACTTACAAGGGATGTGAAGGACCTCTTCAAGGAGAAAACTACAAACCACTGCTCAAGGAAATAAAAGAGGAGACAAACAAATGGAAGAACATTCCATGCTCATGGGTAGGAAGAATCAATATCATGAAAATGGCCATCCTTCCCAAGGTAATTTACAGATTCAATGCCCTCCCCATCAAGTTACCAATGACTTTCTGCACAGAATTGGAAAAAACTACTTTAAAGTTCATATGGAACCAAAAAAGAGCCCGCATCACCAAGTCAATCCTAAGCCAAAAGAACAAAGCTGGAGGCATCACGCTACCTGACTTCAAACTCTACTACAAGGCTACAGTAACCAAAACAGCATGGTACTGGTACCAAAACAGAGATCTAGATCATTGGAAAAGAACAGAGCCGTCAGAAGTAATGGCACATATCTACAACTATCTGATCTTTGACAAACCTGACAAAAACAAGAAATGGAGAAAGGATTCCCTATTTAATAAATGGTGCTGGGAAAACTGGCTAGCCACATGTAGAAAGCTGAAACTGGATCCCGTCCTTACACCTTATACAAAAATCAACTCAAGATGGATTAAAGACTTAAACGTTAGACCTAAAACCATAAAAACCCTAGAAGAAAACCTAGGCAATACCATTCAGGACATAGGCATGGGCAAGGACTTCATGTCTAAAACACCAAAAGCAATGGCAACAAAAGCCAAAATTGACAAATGGGATCTAATTAAACTAAAGAGCTTCTGCACAGCAAAGGAAACTACCATCAGAGTGAACAGGCAACCTACAAAATGGGAGAAAATTTCCGCAACCTACTCATCTGACAAAGGGCTAATATCCAGAATCTACAATGAACTCCAACAAATTTACAAGAAAACACCAAACAACCCCATCAAAAAGTGGGCGAAGGACATGAACAGACACTCCTCCAAAGAAGACATTTATGCAGCCAAAAAACACATGAAAAAATGCTCACCATCACTGGCCATCAGAGAAATGCAAATCAAAACCACAGTGAGATACCATCTCACACCAGTTAGAATGGCAATCATTAAAAAGTCAGGAAACAACAGGTGCTGGAGAGGATGTGGAGAAATAGGAACACTTTTACACTGTTGGTGGGACTGTAAACTAGTTCAACCCTTGTGGAAGTCACTGGGGCGATTCCTCAGGGATCTAGAACTAGAAATTCCATTTGACCCAGCCATCCCATTACTGGGTATATACCCAAAGGACTATAAATCATGCTGCTATAAAGACACATGCACACGTATGTTTATTGCGGCATTATACACAATAGCAAAGACTTGGAACCAACCCAAATGTCCAACAATGATAGACTGGATTAAGAAAATGTGGCACATATATACCATGGAATACTAGGCAGCCATAAAAAATGATGAGTTCATATCCTTTGTAGGGACATGGATGAAATTGGAAATCATCGTTCTCAGTAAACTATCGCAAGAACAAAAAACCAAACACCACATATTCTCACTCATAGGTGGGAATTGAACAATGAGAAAACATGGATACAAGAAGGGGAACATGACACTTCGGGGACTGTTGTGGGGTGGGGGGAGGGGCGAGGGACAGCATTGGGAGATATACCTAATGCTAGATGACGAGTTGGTGGGTGCAGCGCACCAGCATGGCACATGTATACACATGTAGCTTACCTGCACGTTGCGCACAAGTACCATAGAGCCTCAAGTATGATAATAATAATAATAATAATGATAAAAAGAAAAAAAAATTAAAAAAAAAGAAAGGGATAAATTCCTCGACACATACACTCTCCCATGACTAAACCAGGAAGAAGTTGAATCTCTGAATAGACTAATAACAGGAGCTGAAATTGTGGCAATAATCAATAGCTTACCAACCAAAAAGAGTCCAGGATCAGATGGGTTCACAGCCGAATTCTACCAGAGGTCCAAGGAGGAACTGGAACCATTACTTCAGAAACTATTCCAATCAATAGAAGAAGAGGGAATCCTTCCTAACTCATTTTATGAGGCCAGCATCATGCTGATACCAAAGCTGGGCAGAGACACAATCAAAAAAGAGAATTTTAGACCAATATCCTTGATGAATATTGATGCAAAAATCCTCAATAAATTACTGGCAAACCGAATCCAGCCGCACATCAGGCAGCTTATCCACCATGATCAAGTGGGCTTCATCCCTGGGATGCAAGTCTGGTTCAATATACGCAAATCAATAAATGTAATCCAGCATATAAACAGAACCAAAGTCAAAAACCACATGATTATCTCAATACGTGAAGAAAAGGACTTTGACAAAATTCAACAACCCTTCATGCTAAAAACTCTCAATAAATTAGGTATTGATGGGTCGTATCTCAAAATAATAAGAGCTATTTATGACAAACCCACAGCCAATATCATACTGAATGGGCAAAAACTGGAAGCATTCACTTTGAAAACTGGCACAAGACAGGGATGCCCTCTCTCACCACTTCTATTCAACATAGTGTTGGAAGTTCTGGCCAGGGCAATTAGGCAAGAGAAGGAAATCAAGGGTATTCAATTAGGAAAAAAGGAAGTCAAATTCTCCCTGTTTGCAGATGACGTGATAGTATATCAAGAAAAACCCATTGTCTCAGCCCAAAATCTCCTTAAGCTGATAAGCAACTTCAGCAAAGTCTCAGGATACAAAATCAATGGACAAAAATCACAAGCATTCTTATACATCAATAACAGACAAACAGAGAGCCAAATCATGAGTGAACTCCCATTCACAATTGCTTCAAAGAGAATAAAATACCTAGGAATCCAACTTACAAGGGATGTGAAGGACCTCTTCAAGGAGAAAACTACAAACCACTGCTCAAGGAAATAAAAGAGGAGACAAACAAATGGAAGAACATTCCATGCTCATGGGTAGGAAGAATCAATATCATGAAAATGGCCATCCTTCCCAAGGTAATTTACAGATTCAATGCCCTCCCCATCAAGTTACCAATGACTTTCTGCACAGAATTGGAAAAAACTACTTTAAAGTTCATATGGAACCAAAAAAGAGCCCGCATCACCAAGTCAATCTTAAGCCAAAAGAACAAAGCTGGAGGCATCACGCTACCTGACTTCAAAGTCTACTACAAGGCTACAGTAACCAAAACAGCATGGTACTGGTACCAAAACAGAGATCTAGATCAATGGAACAGAACAGAGCCGTCAGAAATAATGCCACCTATCTACAACTATCTGATCTTTGACAAACCTGACAAAAACAAGAAATGGAGAAAGGATTCCCTATTTAATAAATGGTGCTGGGAAAACTGGCTAGCCACATGTAGAAAGCTGAAACTGGATCCCGTCCTTACACCTTATACAAAAATCAACTCAAGATGGATTAAAGACTTAAACGTTAGACCTAAAACCATAAAAACCCTAGAAGAAAACCTAGGCAATACCATTCAGGACATAGGCATGGGCAAGGACTTCATGTCTAAAACACCAAAAGCAATGGCAACAAAAGCCAAAATTGACAAATGGGATCTAATTAAACTAAAGAGCTTCTGCACAGCAAAGGAAACTACCATCAGAGTGAACAGGCAACCTACAAAATGGGAGAAAATTTTCGCAACCTACTCATCTGACAAAGGGCTAATATCCAGAATCTACAATGAACTCCAACAAATTTACAAGAAAACACCAAACAACCCCATCAAAAAGTGGGCGAAGGACATGAACAGACACTCCTCCAAAGAAGACATTTATGCAGCCAAAAAACACATGAAAAAATGCTCACCATCACTGGCCATCAGAGAAACGCAAATCAAAACCACAATGAGATACCATCTCACACCAGTTAGAACGGCAATCATTAAAAAGTCAGGAAACAACAGGTGCTGGAGAGGATGTGGAGAAATAGGAACGCTTTTACACTGTTGGTGGGACTGTAAACTAGTTCAACCCTTGTGGAAGTCACTGTGGCGATTCCTCAGGGATCTAGAACTAGAAATTCCATTTGACCCAGCCATCCCATTACTGGGTATATACCCAAAGGACTATAAATCATGCTGCTATAAAGACACATGCACACGTATGTTTATTGCGGCATTATACACAATAGCAAAGACTTGGAACCAACCCAAATGTCCAACAATGATAGAATGGATTAAGAAAATGTGGCACATATACACCATGGAATACTAGGCAGCCATAAAAAATGATGAGTTCATATCCTTTGTAGGGACATGGATGAAATTGGAAATCATCGTTCTCAGTAAACTATCGCAAGAACAAAAAACCAAACACCACATATTCTCACTCATAGGTGGGAATTGAACAGTGAGAAAACATGGATAGAAGAAGGGGAACATCACACTTCGGGTACTGTTGTGGGGTGGGGGGAGGGGCGAGGGACAGCATTGGGAGATATACCTAATGCTAGATGACGAGTTGGTGGGTGCAGCGCACCAGCATGGCACATGTATACACATGTAGCTTACCTGCACGTTGCGCACATGTACCATAGAGCCTCAAGTATGATAATCATAATAATAATAATAATAATAATAATAATAATGATAAAAAGAAAAATAAATTAAAAAAAAAGAAAGGGATAAATTCCTCGACACATACACTCTCCCATGACTAAACCAGGAAGAAGTTGAATCTCTGAATAGACTAATAACAGGAGCTGAAATTGTGGCAATAATCAATAGCTTACCAACCAAAAAGAGTCCAGGATCAGATGGGTTCACAGCCGAATTCTACCAGAGGTCCAAGGAGGAACTGGAACCATTACTTCAGAAACTATTCCAATCAATAGAAAAAGAGGGAATCCTTCCTAACTCATTTTATGAGGCCAGCATCATGCTGATACCAAAGCTGGGCAGAGACACAATCAAAAAAGAGAATTTTAGACCAATATCCTTGATGAATATTGATGCAAAAATCCTCAATAAATTACTGGCAAACCGAATCCAGCCGCACATCAGGCAGCTTATCCACCATGATCAAGTGGGCTTCATCCCTGGGATGCAAGTCTGGTTCAATATACGCAAATCAATAAATGTAATCCAGCATATAAACAGAACCAAAGTCAAAAACCACATGATTATCTCAATACGTGAAGAAAAGGACTTTGACAAAATTCAACAACCCTTCATGCTAAAAACTCTCAATAAATTAGGTATTGATGGGTCATATCTCAAAATAATAAGAGCTATTTATGACAAACCCACAGCCAATATCATACTGAATGGGCAAAAACTGGAAGCATTCACTTTGAAAACCGGCACAAGACAGGGATGCCCTCTCTCACCACTTCTATTCAACATAGTGTTGGAAGTTCTGGCCAGGGCAATTAGGCAAGAGAAGGAAATCAAGGGTATTCAATTAGGAAAAAAGGAAGTCAAATTCTCCCTGTTTGCAGATGACGTGATAGTATATCTAGAAAACCCCATTGTCTCAGCCCAAAATCTCCTTAAGCTGATAAGCAACTTCAGCAAAGTCTCAGGATACAAAATCAATGGACAAAAATCACAAGCATTCTTATACATCAATAACAGACAAACAGAGAGCCAAATCATGAGTGAACTCCCATTCACAATTGCTTCAAAGAGAATAAAATACCTAGGAAACCAACTTACAAGGGATGTGAAGGACCTCTTCAAGGAGAAAACTACAAACCACTGCTCAAGGAAATAAAAGAGGAGACAAACAAATGGAAGAACATTCCATGCTCATGGGTAGGAAGAATCAATATCATGAAAATGGCCATCCTTCCCAAGGTAATTTACAGATTCAATGCCCTCCCCATCAAGTTACCAATGACTTTCTGCACAGAATTGGAAAAAACAACTTTAAAGTTCATATGGAACCAAAAAAGAGCCCGCATCACCAATTCAATCCTAAGCCAAAAGAACAAAGCTGGAGGCATCACGCTACCTGACTTCAAAGTCTACTACAAGGCTACAGTAACCAAAACAGCATGGTACTGGTACCAAAACAGAGATCTAGATCAATGAACAGAACAGAGCCGTCAGAAATAATGCCACCTATCTACAACTATCTGATCTTTGACAAACCTGACAAAAACAAGAAATGGAGAAAGGATTCCCTATTTAATAAATGGTGCTGGGAAAACTGGCTAGCCACATGTAGAAAGCTGAAACTGGATCCCGTCCTTACAACTTATACAAAAATCAACTCAAGATGGATTAAAGACTTAAACGTTAGACCTAAAACCATAAAAACCCTAGAAGAAAACCTAGGCAATACCATTCAGGACATAGGCATGGGCAAGGACTTCATGTCTAAAACACCAAAAGCAATGGCAACAAAAGCCAAAATTGACAAATGGGATCTAATTAAACTAAAGAGCTTCTGCACAGCAAAGGAAACTACCATCAGAGTGAACAGGCAACCTACAAAATGGGAGAAAATTTTCGAAACCTACTCATCTGACAAAGGGCTAATATCCAGAATCTACAATGAACCCCAACAAATTTACAAGAAAACACCAAACAACCCCATCAAAAAGTGGGCGAAGGACATGAACAGACACTCCTCCAAAGAAGACATTTATGCAGCCAAAAAACACATGAAAAAATGCTCACCATCACTGGCCATCAGAGAAATGCAAATCAAAACCACAATGAGATACCATCTCACACCAGTTAGAATGGCAATCATTAAAAAGTCAGGAAACAACAGGTGCTGGAGAGGATGTGGAGAAATAGGAACACTTTTACACTGTTGGTTGGACTGTAAACTAGTTCAACCCTTGTGGAAGTCACTGTGGCGATTCCTCAGGCATCTAGAAATAGAAATTCCATTTGACCCAGCCATCCCATTACTGGGTATATACCCAAAGGACTATAAATCATGCTGCTATAAAGACACATGCACACGTATGATTATTGCGGCATTATACACAATAGCAAAGACTTGGAACCAACCCAAATGCCCAACAATGATAGACTGGATTAAGAAAATGTGGCACATATACACCATGGAATACTAGGCAGCCATAAAAAATGATGAGTTCATATCCTTTGTAGGGACATGGATGAAATTGGAAATCATCGTTCTCAGTAAACTATCGCAGGAACAAAAAACCAAACACCACATATTCTCACTCATAGGTGGGAATTGAACAATGAGAAAACATGGATACAAGAAGGGGAACATCACACTTCGGGTACTGTTGTGGGGTGGGGGGAGGGGCGAGGGACAGCATTGGGAGATATACCTAATGCTAGATGACGAGTTGGTGGGTGCAGCGCACCAGCATGGCACATGTATACACATGAAGCTTACCTGCACGTTGCGCACATGTACCATAGAGCCTCAAGTATAATAATAATAATAATAATAATAATAATAATGATAAAAAGAAAAAAAAATTAAAAAAAAAAGAAAGGGATAAATTCCTCGACACATACACTCTCCCATGACTAAACCAGGAAGAAGTTGAATCTCTGAATAGACTAATAACAGGAGCTGAAATTGTGGCAATAATCAATAGCTTACCAACCAAAAAGAGTCCAGGATCAGATGGGTTCACAGCCGAATTCTACCAGAGGTCCCAGGAGGAACTGGAACCATTACTTCAGAAACTATTCCAATCAATAGAAAAAGAGGGAATCCTTCCTAACTCATTTTATGAGGCCAGCATCATGCTGATACCAAAGCTGGGCAGAGACACAATCAAAAAAGAGAATTTTAGACCAACATCCTTGATGAATATTGATGCAAAAATCCTCAATAAATTACTGGCAAACCGAATCCAGCCGCACATCAGGCAGCTTATCCACCATGATCAAGTGGGCTTCATCCCTGGGATGCAAGTCTGGTTCAATATACGCAAATCAATAAATGTAATCCAGCATATAAACAGAACCAAAGTCAAAAACCACATGATTATCTCAATACGTGAAGAAAAGGACTTTGACAAAATTCAACAACCCTTCATGCTAAAAACTCTCAATAAATTAGGTATTGATGGGTCGTATCTCAAAATAATAAGAGCTATTTATGACAAACCCACAGCCAATATCATACTGAATGGGCAAAAACTGGAAGCATTCACTTTGAAAACTGGCACAAGACAGGGATGCCCTCTCTCACCACTTCTATTCAACATAGTGTTGGAAGTTCTGGCCAGGGCAATTAGGCAAGAGAAGGAAATCAAGGGTATTCAATTAGGAAAAAAGGAAGTCAAATTCTCCCTGTTTGCAGATGACGTGATAGTATATCTAGAAAACCTCATTGTCTCAGCCCAAAATCTCCTTAAGCTGATAAGCAACTTCAGCAATGTCTCAGGATACAAAATCAATGCACAAAAATCACAAGCATTCTTATACATCAATAACAGACAAACAGAGAGCCAAATCATGAGTGAACTCCCATTCACAATTGCTTCAAAGAGAATAAAATACCTAGGAAACCAACTTACAAGGGATGTGAAGGACCTCTTCAAGGAGAAAACTACAAACCACTGCTCAAGGAAATAAAAGAGGATACAAACAAATGGAAGAACATTCCATGCTCATGGGTAGGAAGAATCAATATCATGAAAATGGCCATCCTTCCCAAGGTAATTTACAGATTCAATGCCCTCCCCATCAAGTTACCAATGACTTTCTGCACAGAATTGGAAAAAACTACTTTAAAGTTCATATGGAACCAAAAAAGAGCCCGCATCACCAAGTCAATCCTAAGCCAAAAGAACAAAGCTGGAGGCATCACGCTACCTGACTTCAAAGTCTACTACAAGGCTACAGTAACCAAAACAGCATGGTACTGGTACCAAAACAGAGATCTAGATCAATGGAACAGAACAGAGCCGTCAGAAATAATGCCACCTATCTACAACTATCTGATCTTTGACAAACCTGACAAAAACAAGAAATGGAGAAAGGATTCCCTATTTAATAAATGGTGCTGGGAAAACTGGCTAGCCACATGTAGAAAGCTGAAACTGGATCCCGTCCTTACAACTTATACAAAAATCAACTCAAGATGGATTAAAGACTTAAACGTTAGACCTAAAACCATAAAAACCCTAGAAGAAAACCTAGGCAATACCATTCAGGACATAGGCATGGGCAAGGACTTCATGTCTAAAACACCAAAAGCAATGGCAACAAAAGCCAAAATTGACAAATGGGATCTAATTAAACTAAAGAGCTTCTGCACAGCAAAGGAAACTACCATCAGAGTGAACAGGCAACCTACAAAATGGGAGAAAATTTTCGCAACCTACTCATCTGACAAAGGGCTAATATCCAGAATCTACAATGAACTTCAACAAATTTACAAGAAAACACCAAACAACCCCATCAAAAAGTGGGCGAAGGACATGAACAGACACTCCTCCAAAGAAGACATTTATGCAGCCAAAAAACACATGAAAAAATGCTCACCATCACTGGCCATCAGAGAAATGCCAATCAAAACCACAATGAGATACCATCTCACACCAGTTAGAATGGCAATCATTAAAAAGTCAGGAAACAACAGGTGCTGGAGAGGATGTGGAGAAATAGGAACACTTTTACACTGTTGGTGGGACTGTAAACTAGTTCAACCCTTGTGGAAGTCACTGTGGCGATTCCTCAGGGATCTAGAAATAGAAATTCCATTTGACCCAGCCATCCCATTACTGGGTATATACCCAAAGGACTATAAATCATGCTGCTATAAAGACACATGCACACGTATGTTTATTGCGGCATTATACACAATAGCAAAGACTTGGAACCAACCCAAATGCCCAACAATGATAGACTGGATTAAGAAAATGTGGCACATATACACCATGGAATACTAGGCAGCCATAAAAAATGATGAGTTCATATCCTTTGTAGGGACATGGATGAAATTGGAAATCATCGTTCTCAGCAAACCATCGCAGGAACAAAAAACCAAACACCACATATTCTCACTCATAGGTGGGAATTGAACAATGAGAAAACATGGATACAAGAAGGGGAACATCACACTTCGGGTACTGTTGTGGGGTGGGGGGAGGGGCGAGGGACAGCATTGGGAGATATACCTAATGCTAGATGACGAGTTGGTGGGTGCAGCGCACCAGCATGGCACATGTATACACATGAAGCTTACCTGCACGTTGCGCACATGTACCATAGAGCCTCAAGTATAATAATAATAATAATAATAATAATAATAATAATAATGATAAAAAGAAAAAAAAATTAAAAAAAAAGAAAGGGATAAATTCCTCGACACATACACTCTCCCATGACTAAACCAGGAAGAAGTTGAATCTCTGAATAGACTAATAACAGGAGCTGAAATTGTGGCAATAATCAATAGCTTACCAACCAAAAAGAGTCCAGGATCAGATGGGTTCACAGCCGAATTCTACCAGAGGTCCCAGGAGGAACTGGAACCATTACTTCAGAAACTATTCCAATCAATAGAAAAAGAGGGAATCCTTCCTAACTCATTTTATGAGGCCAGCATCATGCTGATACCAAAGCTGGGCAGAGACACAATCAAAAAAGAGAATTTTAGACCAACATCCTTGATGAATATTGATGCAAAAATCCTCAATAAATTACTGGCAAACCGAATCCAGCCGCACATCAGGCAGCTTATCCACCATGATCAAGTGGGCTTCATCCCTGGGATGCAAGTCTGGTTCAATATACGCAAATCAATAAATGTAATCCAGCATATAAACAGAACCAAAGTCAAAAACCACATGATTATCTCAATACGTGAAGAAAAGGACTTTGACAAAATTCAACAACCCTTCATGCTAAAAACTCTCAATAAATTAGGTATTGATGGGTCGTATCTCAAAATAATAAGAGCTATTTATGACAAACCCACAGCCAATATCATACTGAATGGGCAAAAACTGGAAGCATTCACTTTGAAAACTGGCACAAGACAGGGATGCCCTCTCTCACCACTTCTATTCAACATAGTGTTGGAAGTTCTGGCCAGGGCAATTAGGCAAGAGAAGGAAATCAAGGGTATTCAATTAGGAAAAAAGGAAGTCAAATTCTCCCTGTTTGCAGATGACGTGATAGTATATCTAGAAAACCTCATTGTCTCAGCCCAAAATCTCCTTAAGCTGATAAGCAACTTCAGCAAAGTCTCAGGATACAAAATCAATGCACAAAAATCACAAGCATTCTTATACATCAATAACAGACAAACAGAGAGCCAAATCATGAGTGAACTCCCATTCACAATTGCTTCAAAGAGAATAAAATACGTAGGAAACCAACTTACAAGGGATGTGAAGGACCTCTTCAAGGAGAAAACTACAAACCACTGCTCAAGGAAATAAAAGAGGATACAAACAAATGGAAGAACATTCCATGCTCATGGGTAGGAAGAATCAATATCATGAAAATGGCCATCCTTCCCAAGGTAATTTACAGATTCAATGCCCTCCCCATGAAGTTACCAATGACTTTCTGCACAGAATTGGAAAAAACTACTTTAAAGTTCATATGGAACCAAAAAAGAGCCCGCATCACCAAGTCAATCCTAAGCCAAAAGAACAAAGCTGGAGGCATCACGCTACCTGACTTCAAACTCTACTACAAGGCTACAGTAACCAAAACAGCATGGTACTGGTACCAAAACAGAGATCTAGATCAATGGAAAAGAACAGAGCCGTCAGAAATAATGGCACATATCTACAACAATCTGATCTTTGACAAACCTGACAAAAACAAGAAATGGAGAAAGGATTCCCTATTTAATAAATGGTGCTGGGAAAACTGGCTAGCCACATGTAGAAAGCTGAAACTGGATCCCGTCCTTACACCTTATACAAAAATCAACTCAAGATGGATTAAAGACTTAAACGTTAGACCTAAAACCATAAGAACCCTAGAAGAAAACCTAGGCAATACCATTCAGGACATAGGCATGGGCAAGGACTTCATGTCTAAAACACCAAAAGCAATGGCAACAAAAGCCAAAATTGACAAATGGGATCTAATTAAACTAAAGAGCTTCTGCACAGCAAAGGAAACTACCATCAGAGTGAACAGGCAACCTACAAAATGGGAGAAAATTTCCGCAACCTACTCATCTGACAAAGGGCTAATATCCAGAATCTACAATGAACTCCAACAAATTTACAAGAAAACACCGAACAACCCCATCAAAAAGTGGGCGAAGGACATGAACAGACACTCCTCCAAAGAAGACATTTATGCAGCCAAAAAACACATGAAAAAATGCTCACCATCACTGGCCATCAGAGAAATGCAAATCAAAACCACAATGAGATACCATCTCACACCAGTTAGAATGGCAATCATTAAAAAGTCAGGAAACAACAGGTGCTGGAGAGGATGTGGAGAAATAGGAACACTTTTACACTGTTGGTGGGACTGTAAACTAGTTCAACCCTTGTGGAAGTCACTGTGGCGATTCCTCAGGGATCTAGAACTAGAAATTCCATTTGACCCAGCCATCCCATTACAGGGTATATACCCAAAGGACTATAAATCATGCTGCTATAAAGACACATGCACACGTATGTTTATTGCGGCATTATACACAATAGCATAGACTTGGAACCAACCCAAATGTCCAACAATGATAGACTGGATTAAGAAAATGTGGCACATATACACCATGGAATACTAGGCAGCCATAAAAAATGATGAGTTCATATCCTTTGTAGGGACATGGATGAAATTGGAAATCATCGTTCTCAGTAAACTATCGCAAGAACAAAAAACCAAACAACACATATTCTCACTCATAGGTGGGAATTGAACAATGAGAAAACATGGATACAAGAAGGGGAACATCACCCTTCGGGGACTGTTGTGGGGTGGGGGGAGGGGCGAGGGACAGCATTGGGAGATATACCTAATGCTAGATGACGAGTTGGTGGGTGCAGCGCACCAGCATGGCACATGTATACACATGTAGCTTACCTGCACGTTGCCCACATGTACCATAGAGCCTCAAGTATAATAATAATAATAATAATAATGATAAAAAGAAAAAAAAATTAAAAAAAAAGAAAGGGATAAATTCCTCGACACATACACTCTCCCATGACTAAACCAGGAAGAAGTTGAATCTCTGAATAGACTAATAACACGAGCTGAAATTGTGGCAATAATCAATAGTTTGCCAACCAAAAAGAGTCCAGGATCAGATGGGTTCACAGCCGAATTCTACCAGAGGTCCAAGGAGGAACTGGAACCATTACTTCAGAAACTATTCCAATCAATAGAAAAAGAGGGAATCCTTCCTAACTCATTTTATGAGGCCAGCATCATGCTGATACCAAAGCTGGGCAGAGACACAATCAAAAAAGAGAATTTTAGACCAATATCCTTGATGAATATTGATGCAAAAATCCTCAATAAATTACTGGCAAACCGAATCCAGCCGCACATCAGACAGCTTATCCACCATGATCAAGTGGGCTTCATCCCTGGGATGCAAGTCTGGTTCAATATACGCAAATCAATAAATGTAATCCAGCATATAAACAGAACCAAAGTCAAAAACCACATGATTATCTCAATACGTGAAGAAAAGGACTTTGACAAAATTCAACAACCCTTCATGCTAAAAACTCTCAATAAATTAGGTATTGATGGGTCGTATCTCAAAATAATAAGAGCTATTTATGACAAACCCACAGCCAATATCATACTGAATGGGCAAAAACTGGAAGCATTCACTTTGAAAACTGGCACAAGACAGGGATGCCCTCTCTCACCACTTCTATTCAACATAGTGTTGGAAGTTCTGGCCAGGGCAATTAGGCAAGAGAAGGAAATCAAGGGTATTCAATTAGGAAAAAAGGAAGTCAAATTGTCCCTGTTTGCAGATGACGTGATAGTATATCTAGAAAACCCCATTGTCTCAGCCCAAAATCTCCTTAAGCTGATAAGCAACTTCAGCAAACTCTCAGGATACAAAATCAATGCACAAAAATCACAAGCATTCTTATACATCAAGAACAGACAAACAGAGAGCCAAATCATGAGTGAACTCCCATTCACAATTGCTTCAAAGAGAATAAAATACCTAGGAAACCAACTTACAAGGGATGTGAAGGACCTCTTCAAGGAGAAAACTACAAACCACTGCTCAAGGAAATAAAAGAGGATACAAACAAATGGAAGAACATTCCATGCTCATGGGTAGGAAGAATCAATATCATGAAAATGGCCATCCTTCCCAAGGTAATTTACAGATTCAATGAACTCCCCATCAAGTTACCAATGACTTTCTGCACAGAATTGGAAAAAACTACTTTAAAGTTCATATGGAACCAAAAAAGAGCCCGCATCACCAAGTCAATCCTAAGCCAAAAGAACAAAGCTGGAGGCATCACGCTACCTGACTTCAAACTATACTACAAGGCTACAGTAACCAAAACAGCATGGTACTGGTACCAAAACAGAGATCTAGATCAATGGAACAGAACAGAGCCATCAGAAATAATGCCACATATCTACAACTATCTGATCTTTGACAAACCTGACAAAAACAAGAAATGGAGAAAGGATTCCCTATTTAATAAATGGTGCTGGGAAAACTGGCTAGCCACATGTAGAAAGCTGAAACTGGATCCCTTCCTTACACCTTATACAAAAATCAACTCAAGATGGATTAAAGACTTAAACGTTAGACCTAAAACCATAAAAACCCTAGAAGAAATCCTAGGCAATACCATTCAGGACATAGGCATGGGCAAGGACTTCATGTCTAAAACACCAAAAGCAATGGCAACAAAAGCCAAAATTGACAAATGGGATCTAATTAAACTAAAGAGCTTCTGCACAGCAAAGGAAACTACCATCAGAGTGAACAGGCAACCTACAAAATGGGAGAAAATTTTCGCAACCTACTCATCTGACAAAGGGCTAATATCCAGAATCTAAAATGAACACCAACAAATTTACAAGAAAACACCAAACAACCCCATCAAAAAGTGGGCGAAGGACATGAACAGACACTCCTCCAAAGAAGACATTTATGCAGAGAAAAAACACATGAAAAAACGCTCACCATCACTGGCCATCAGAGAAATGCAAATCAAAACCACAATGAGATACCATCTCACACCAGTTAGAATGGCAATCATTAAAAAGTCAGGAAACAACAGGTGCTGGAGAGGATGTGGAGAAATAGGAACACTTTTACACTGTTGGTGGGACTGTAAACTAGTTCAACCCTTGTGGAAGTCACTGTGGCGATTCCTCAGGGATCTAGAACTAGAAATTCCATTTGACCCAGCCATCCCATTACTGTGTATATACCCAAAGGACTATAAATCATGCTGCTATAAAGACACATGCACACGTATGTTTATTGCGGCATTATACACAATAGCAAAGACTTGGAACCAACCCAAATGTCCAACAATGATAGACTGGATTAAGAAAATGTGGCACATATACACCATGGAATACTAGGCAGCCATAAAAAATGATGAGTTCATATCCTTTGTAGGGACATGGATGAAATTGGAAATCATCGTTCTCAGTAAACTATCGCAAGAACAAAAAACCAAACACCACATATTCTCACTCACAGGTGGGAATTGAACAATGAGAAAACATGGATACAAGAAGGGGAACATGACACTTCGGGGACTGTTGTGGGGTGGGGGGAGGGGCGAGGGACAGCATTGGGAGATATACCTAATGCTAGATGACGAGTTGGTGGGTGCAGCGCACCAGCATGGCACCTGTATACACATGTAGCTTACCTGCACGTTGCGCACATGTACCATAGAGCCTCAAGTATGATAATCATAATAATAATAATAATAATAATAATAATAATGATAAAAAGAAAAAAAAATTAAAAAAATAAGAAAGGGATAAATTCCTCGACACATACACTCTCCCATGACTAAACCAGGAAGAAGTTGAATCTCTGAATAGACTAATAACAGGAGCTGAAATTGTGGCAATAATCAATAGCTTACCAACCAAAAAGAGTCCAGGATCAGATGGGTTCACAGCCGAATTCTACCTGAGGTCCAAGGAGGAACTGGAACCATTACTTCAGAAACTATTCCAATCAATAGAAAAAGAGGGAATCCTTCCTAACTCATTTTATGAGGCCAGCATCATGCTGATACCAAAGCTGGGCAGAGACACAATCAAAAAAGAGAATTTTAGACCAATATCCTTGATGAATATTGATGCAAAAATCCTCAATAAATTACTGGCAAAACGAATCCAGCCGCACATCAGGCAGCTTCTCCACCATGATCAAGTGGGCTTCAGCCCTGGGATGCAAGTCTGGTTCAATATACGCAAATCAATAAATGTAATCCAGCATATAAACAGAACCAAAGTCAAAAACCACATGATTATCTCAATACGTGAAGAAAAGGACTTTGACAAAATTCAACAACCCTTCATGCTAAAAACTCTCAATAAATTAGGTATTGATGGGTCGTATCTCAAAATAATAAGAGCTATTTATGACAAACCCACAGCCAATATCATACTGAATGGGCAAAAACTGGAAGCATTCACTTTGAAAACTGGCACAAGACAGGGATGCCCTCTCTCACCACTTCTATTCAACATAGTGTTGGAAGTTCTGGCCAGGGCAATTAGGCAAGAGAAGGAAATCAAGGGTATTCAATTAGGAAAAAAGGAAGTCAAATTCTCCCTGTTTGCAGATGACGTGATAGTATATCTAGAAAACCCCATTGTCTCAGCCCAAAATCTCCTTAAGCTGATAAGCAACTTCAGCAAAGTCTCAGGATACAAAATCAATGCACAAAAATCACAAGCATTCTTATACATCAATAACAGACAAACAGAGAGCCAAATCATGAGTGAACTCCCATTCACAATTGCTTCAAAGAGAATAAAATACCTAGGAAACCAACTTACAAGGGATGTGAAGGACCTCTTCAAGGAGAAAACTACAAACCACTGCTCAAGGAAATAAAAGAGGAGACAAACAAATGGAAGAACATTCCATGCTCATGGGTAGGAAGAATCAATATCATGAAAATGGCCATCCTTCCCAAGGTAATTTACAGATTCAATGCCCTCCCCATCAAGTTACCAATGACTTTCTGCACAGAATTGGAAAAAACTACTTTAAAGTTCATATGGAACCAAAAAAGAGCCCGCATCACCAAGTCAATCCTAAGCCAAAAGAACAAAGCTGGAGGCATCACGCTACCTGACTTCAAACTCTACTACAAGGCTACAGTAACCAAAACAGCATGGTACTGGTACCAAAACAGAGATCTAGATCAATGGAACAGAACAGAGCCGTCAGAAATAATGCCACCTATCTACAACTATCTGATCTTTGACAAACCTGACAAAAACAAGAAATGGAGAAAGGATTCCCTATTTAATAAGTGGTGCTGGGAAAACTGGCTAGCCACATGTAGAAAGCTGAAACTGGATCCCGTCCTTACACCTTATACAAAAATCAACTCAAGATGGATTAAAGACTTAAACGTTAGACCTAAAACCATAAAAACCCTAGAAGAAAACCTAGGCAATACCATTCAGGACATAGGCATGGGCAAGGACTTCATGTCTAAAACACCAAAAGCAATGGCAACAAAAGCCAAAATTGACAAATGGGATCTAATTAAACTAAAGAGCTTCTGCACAGCAAAGGAAACTACCATCAGAGTGAACAGGCAACCTACAAAATGGGAGAAAATTTTCGCAACCTACTCATCTGACAAAGGGCTAATATCCAGAATCTACAATGAACTCCAACAAATTTACAAGAAAACACCAAACAACCCCATCAAAAAGTGGGTGAAGGACATGAACAGACACTCCTCCAAAGAAGACATTTATGCAGCCAAAAAACACATGAAAAAATGCTCACCATCACTGGCCATCAGAGAAATGCAAATCAAAACCACAATGAGATACCATCTCACACCAGTTGGAACGGCAATCATTAAAAAGTCAGGAAACAACAGGTGCTGGAGAGGATGTGGAGAAATAGGAACACTTTTACACTGTTGGTGGGACTGTAAACTAGTTCAACCCTTGTGGAAGTCACTGTGGCGATTCCTCAGGGATCTAGAACTAGAAATTCCATTTGACCCAGCCATCCCATTACTGGGTATATACCCAAAGGACTATAAATCATGCTGCTATAAAGACACATGCACACGTATGTTTATTGCGGCATTATACACAATAGCAAAGACTTGGAACCAACCCAAATGTCCAACAATGATAGACTGGATTAAGAAAATGTGGCACATATACACCATGGAATACTAGGCAGCCATAAAAAATGATGAGTTCATATCCTTTGTAGGGACATGGATGAAATTGGAAATCATCGTTCTCAGTAAACTATCGCAGGAACAAAAAACCAAACACCACATATTCTCACTCAAAGGTGGGAATTGAACAATGAGAAAACATGGATACAAGAAGGGGAACATCACACTTCGGGTACTGTTGTGGGGTGGGGGGAGGGGCGAGGGACAGCATTGGGAGATATACCTAATGCTAGATGACGAGTTGGTGGGTGCAGCGCATCAGCATGGCACATGTATACACATGAAGCTTACCTGCACGTTGCGCACATGTACCATAGAGCCTCAAGTATAATAATAATAATAATAATAATAATAATGATAAAAAGAAAAAAAAATTAAAAAAAAAGAAAGGGATAAATTCCTCGACACATACACTCTCCCATGACTAAACCAGGAAGAAGTTGAATCTCTGAATAGACTAATAACAGGAGCTGAAATTGTGGCAATAATCAATAGCTTACCAACCAAAAAGAGTCCAGGATCAGATGGGTTCACAGCCGAATTCTACCAGAGGTCCCAGGAGGAACTGGAACCATTACTTCAGAAACTATTCCAATCAATAGAAAAAGAGGGAATCCTTCCTAACTCATTTTATGAGGCCAGCATCATGCTGATACGAAAGCTGGGCAGAGACCCAATCAAAAAAGAGAAATTTAGACCAACATCCTTGATGAATATTGATGCAAAAATCCTCAATAAATTACTGGCAAACCGAATCCAGCCGCACATCAGGCAGCTTATCCACCATGATCAAGTGGGCTTCATCCCTGGGATGCAAGTCTGGTTCAATATACGCAAATCAATAAATGTAATCCAGCATATAAACAGAACCAAAGTCAAAAACCACATGATTATCTCAATACGTGAAGAAAAGGACTTTGACAAAATTCAACAACCCTTCATGCTAAAAACTCTCAATAAATTAGGTATTGATGGGTCGTATCTCAAAATAATAAGAGCTATTTATGACAAACCCACAGCCAATATCATACTGAATGGGCAAAAACTGGAAGCATTCACTTTGAAAACTGGCACAAGACAGGGATGCCCTCTCTCACCACTTCTATTCAACATAGTGTTGGAAGTTCTGGCCAGGGCAATTAGGCAAGAGAAGGAAATCAAGGGTATTCAATTAGGAAAAAAGGAAGTCAAATTCTCCCTGTTTGCAGATGACGTTATAGTATATCTAGAAAACCTCATTGTCTCAGCCCAAAATCTCCTTAAGCTGATAAGCAACTTCAGCAAAGTCTCAGGATACAAAATCAATGCACAAAATTCACAAGCATTCTTATACATCAATAACAGACAAACAGAGAGCCAAATCATGAGTGAACTCCCATTCACAATTGCTTCAAAGAGAATAAAATACCTAGGAAACCAACTTACAAGGGATGTGAAGGACCTCTTCAAGGAGAAAACTACAAACCACTGCTCAAGGAAATAAAAGAGGATACAAACAAATGGAAGAACATTCCATGCTCATGGGTAGGAAGAATCAATATCATGAAAATGGCCATCCTTCCCAAGGTAATTTACAGATTCAATGCCCTCCCCATCAAGTTACCAATGACTTTCTGCACAGAATTGGAAAAAACTAGTTTAAAGTTCATATGGAACCAAAAAAGAGCCCGCATCACCAAGTCAATCCTAAGCCAAAAGAACAAAGCTGGAGGCATCACGCTACCTGACTTCAAACTCTACTACAAGGCTACAGTAACCAAAACAGCATGGTACTGGTACCAAAACAGAGATCTAGATCAATGGAACAGAACAGAGCCGTCAGAAATAATGCCACATATCTACAACTATCTGGTCTTTGACAAACCTGACAAAAACAAGAAATGGAGAAAGGATTCCCTATTTAATAAATGGTGCTGGGAAAACTGGCTAGCCACATGTAGAAAGCTGAAACTGGATCCCGTCCTTACACCTTATACAAAAATCAACTCAAGATGGATTAAAGACTTAAACGTTAGACCTAAAACCATAAGAACCCTAGAAGAAAACCTAGGCAATACAATTCAGGACATAGGCATGGGCAAGGACTTCATGTCGAAAACACCAAAAGCAATGGCAACAAAAGCCAAAATTGACAAATGGGATCTAATTAAACTAAAGAGCTTCTGCACAGCAAAGGAAACTACCATCAGAGTGAACAGGCAACCTACAAAATGGGAGAAAATTTCCGCAACCTACTCATCTGACAAAGGGCTAATATCCAGAATCTACAATGAACTCCAACAAATTTACAAGAAAACACCAAACAACCCCATCAAAAAGTGGGCGAAGGACATGAACAGACACTCCTGCAAAGAAGACATTTATGCAGCCAAAAAACACATGAAAAAATGCTCACCATCACTGGCCATCAGAGAAATGCAAAGCAAAACCACAATGAGATACCATCTCACACCAGTTAGAATGGCAATCATTAAAAAGTCAGGAAACAACAGGTGCTGGAGAGGATGTGGAGAAATAGGAACACTTTTACACTGTTGGTGGGACTGTAAACTAGTTCAACACTTGTGGAAGTCACTGTGGCGATTCCTCAGGGATCTAGAACTAGAAATTCCATTTGACCCAGCCATCCCATTACAGGGTATATACCCAAAGGACTATAAATCATGCTGCTATAAAGACACATGCACACGTATGTTTATTGCGGCATTATACACAATAGCAAAGACTTGGAACCAACCCAAATGTCCAACAATGATAGACTGGATTAAGAAAATGTGGCACATATACACCATGGAATACTAGGCAGCCATAAAAAATGATGAGTTCATATCCTTTGTAGGGACATGGATGAAATTGGAAATCATCGTTCTCAGTAAACTATCGCAAGAACAAAAAACCAAACACCACATATTCTCACTCATAGGTGGGAATTGAACAATGAGGAAACATGGATACAAGAAGGGGAACATCACACTTCGGGGACTGTTGTGGGGTGGGGGGAGGGGCGAGGGACAGCATTGGGAGATATACCTAATGCTAGATGACGAGTTGGTGGGTGCAGCGCACCAGCATGGCACATGTATACACATGTAGCTTACCTGCACGTTGCGCACATGTACCATAGAGCCTCAAGTATAATAATAATCATAATAATAATGATAAAAAGAAAAAAAAATTAAAAAAAAAGAAAGGGATAAATTCCTCGACACATACACTCTCCCATGACTAAAACAGGAAGAAGTTGAATCTCTGAATAGACTAATAAGAGGAGCTGAAATTGTGGCAATAATCAATAGCTTACCAACAAAAAAGAGTCCAGGATCAGATGGGTTCACAGCCGAATTCTACCAGAGGTCCAAGGAGGAACTGGAACCATTACTTCAGAAACTATTCCAATCAATAGAAAAAGAGGGAATCCTTCCTAACTCATTTTATGAGGCCAGCATCATGCTGATACCAAAGCTGGGCAGAGACACAATCAAAAAAGAGAATTTTAGACCAATATCCTTGATGAATATTGATGCAAAAATCCTCAATAAATTACTGGCAAACCGAATCCAGCCGCACATCAGACAGCTTATCCACCATGATCAAGTGGGCTTCATCCCTGGGATGCAAGTCGGGTTCAATATACGCAAATCAATAAATGTAATCCAGCATATAAACAGAACCAAAGTCAAAAACCACATGATTATCTCAATACGTGAAGAAAAGGACTTTGACAAAATTCAACAACCCTTCATGCTAAAAACTCTCAATAAATTAGGTATTGATGGGTCGTATCTCAAAATAATAAGAGCTATTTATGACAAACCCACAGCCAATATCATACTGAATGGGCAAAAACTGGAAGCATTCACTTTGAAAACTGGCACAAGACAGGGATGCCCTCTCTCACCACTTCTATTCAACATAGTGTTGGAAGTTCTGGCCAGGGCAATTAGGCAAGAGAAGGAAATCAAGGGTATTCAATTAGGAAAAAAGGAAGTCAAATTCTCCCTGTTTGCAGATGACGTGATAGTATATCTAGAAAACCCCATTGTCTCAGCCCAAAATCTCCTTAAGCTGATAAGCAACTTCAGCAAACTCTCAGGATACAAAATCAATGCACAAAAATCACAAGCATTCTTATACATCAAGAACAGACAAACAGAGAGCCAAATCATGAGTGAACTCCCATTCACAATTGCTTCAAAGAGAATAAAATACCTAGGAAACCAACTTACAAGGGATGTGAAGGACCTCTTCAAGGAGAAAACTACAAACCACTGCTCAAGGAAATAAAAGAGGATACAAACAAATGGAAGAACATTCCATGCTCATGGGTAGGAAGAATCAATATCATGAAAATGGCCATCCTTCCCAAGGTAATTTACAGATTCAATGCCCTCCCCATCAAGTTACCAATGACTTTCTGCACAGAATTGGAAAAAACTACTTTAAAGTTCATATGGAACCAAAAAAGAGCCCGCATCACCAAGTCAATCCTAAGCCAAAAGAACAAAGCTGGAGGCATCACGCTACCTGACTTCAAACTCTACTACAAGGCTACAGTAACCAAAACAGCATGGTACTGGTACCAAAACAGAGATCTAGATCAATGGAACAGAACAGAGCCGTCAGAAATAATGCCACATATCTACAACTATCTGGTCTTTGACAAACCTGACAAAAACAAGAAATGGAGAAAGGATTCCCTATTTAATAAATGGTGCTGGGAAAACTGGCTAGCCACATGTAGAAAGCTGAAACTGGATCCCGTCCTTACACCTTATACAAAAATCAACTCAAGATGGATTAAAGACTTAAACGTTAGACCTAAAACCATAAGAACCCTAGAAGAAAACCTAGGCAATACAATTCAGGACATAGGCATGGGCAAGGACTTCATGTCGAAAACACCAAAAGCAATGGCAACAAAAGCCAAAATTGACAAATGGGATCTAATTAAACTAAAGAGCTTCTGCACAGCAAAGGAAACTACCATCAGAGTGAACAGGCAACCTACAAAATGGGAGAAAATTTCCGCAACCTACTCATCTGACAAAGGGCTAATATCCAGAATCTACAATGAACTCCAACAAATTTACAAGAAAACACCAAACAACCCCATCAAAAAGTGGGCGAAGGACATGAACAGACACTCCTGCAAAGAAGACATTTATGCAGCCAAAAAACACATGAAAAAATGCTCACCATCACTGGCCATCAGAGAAATGCAAAGCAAAACCACAATGAGATACCATCTCACACCAGTTAGAATGGCAATCATTAAAAAGTCAGGAAACAACAGGTGCTGGAGAGGATGTGGAGAAATAGGAACACTTTTACACTGTTGGTGGGACTGTAAACTAGTTCAACACTTGTGGAAGTCACTGTGGCGATTCCTCAGGGATCTAGAACTAGAAATTCCATTTTACCCAGCCATCCCATTACAGGGTATATACCCAAAGGACTATAAATCATGCTGCTATAAAGACACATGCACACGTATGTTTATTGCGGCATTATACACAATAGCAAAGACTTGGAACCAACCCAAATGTCCAACAATGATAGACTGGATTAAGAAAATGTGGCACATATACACCATGGAATACTAGGCAGCCATAAAAAATGATGAGTTCATATCCTTTGTAGGGACATGGATGAAATTGGAAATCATCGTTCTCAGTAAACTATCGCAAGAACAAAAAACCAAACAACACATATTCTCACTCATAGGTGGGAATTGAACAATGAGGAAACATGGATACAAGAAGGGGAACATCACACTTCGGGGACTGTTGTGGGGTGGGGGGAGGGGCGAGGGACAGCATTGGGAGATATACCTAATGCTAGATGACGAGTTGGTGGGTGCAGCGCACCAGCATGGCACATGTATACACATGTAGCTTACCTGCACGTTGTGCACATGTACCATAGAGCCTCAAGTATAATAATAATAATAATAATAATGATAAAAAGAAAAAAAAATTAAAAAAAAAGAAAGGGATAAATTCCTCGACACATACACTCTCCCATGACAAAACCAGGGAGAAGTTGAATCTCTGAATAGACTAATAACAGGAGCTGAAATTGTGGCAATAATCAATGGCTTACCAACCAAAAAGAGTCCAGGATCAGATGGGTTCACAGCCGAATTCTACCAGAGGTCCCAGGAGGAACTGGAACCATTACTTCAGAAACTATTCCAATCAATAGAAAAAGAGGGAATCCTTCCTAACTCATTTTATGAGGCCAGCATCATGCTGATACCAAAGCTGGGCAGAGACACAATCAAAAAAGAGAATTTTAGACCAACATCCTTGATGAATATTGATGCAAAAATCCTCAATAAATTACTGGCAAACCGAATCCAGCCGCACATCAGGCAGCTTATCCACCATGATCAAGTGGGCTTCATCCCTGGGATGCAAGTCTGGTTCAATATACGCAAATCAATAAATGTAATCCAGCATATAAACAGAACCAAAGTCAAAAACCACATGATTATCTCAATACGTGAAGAAAAGGACTTTGACAAAATTCAACAACCCTTCATGCTAAAAACTCTCAATAAATTAGGTATTGATGTGTCGTATCTCAAAATAATAAGAGCTATTTATGACAAACCCACAGCCAATATCATACTGAATGGGCAAAAACTGGAAGCATTCACTTTGAAAACTGGCACAAGACAGGGATGCCCTCTCTCACCACTTCTATTCAACATAGTGTTGGAAGTTCTGGCCAGGGCAATTAGGCAAGAGAAGGAAATCAAGGGTATTCAATTAGGAAAAAAGGAAGTCAAATTCTCCCTGTTTGCAGATGACGTGATAGTATATCTAGAAAACCTCATTGTCTCAGCCCAAAATCTCCTTAAGCTGATAAGCAACTTCAGCAAAGTCTCAGGATACAAAATCAATGCACAAAAATCACAAGCATTCTTATACATCAATAACAGACAAACAGAGAGCCAAATCATGAGTGAACTCCCATTCACAATTGCTTCAAAGAGAATAAAATACGTAGGAAACCAACTTACAAGGGATGTGAAGGACCTCTTCAAGGAGAAAACTACAAACCACTGCTCAAGGAAATAAAAGAGGATACAAACAAATGGAAGAACATTCCATGCTCATGGGTAGGAAGAATCAATATCATGAAAATGGCCATCCTTCCCAAGGTAATTTACAGATTCAATGCCCTCCCCATCAAGTTACCAATGACTTTCTGCACAGAATTGGAAAAAACTACTTTAAAGTTCATATGGAACCAAAAAAGAGCCCGCATCACCAAGTCAATCCTAAGCCAAAAGAACAAAGCTGGAGGCATCACGCTACCTGACTTCAAACTCTACTACAAGGCTACAGTAACCAAAACAGCATGGTACTGGTACCAAAACAGAGATCTAGATCAATGGAAAAGAACAGAGCCGTCAGAAATAATGCCACCTATCTACAACTATCTGATCTTTGACAAACCTGACAAAAACAAGAAATGGAGAAAGGATTCCCTATTTAATAAATGGTGCTGGGAAAACTGGCTAGCCACATGTAGAAAGCTGAAACTGGATCCCTTCCTTACACCTTATACAAAAATCAACTCAAGATGGATTAAAGACTTAAACGTTAGACCTAAAACCATAAAAACCCTAGAAGAAAACCTAGGCAATACCATTCAGGACATAGGCATGGGCAAGGACTTCATGTCTAAAACACCAAAAGCAATGGCAACAAAAGCCAAAATTGACAAATGGGATCTAATTAAACTAAAGAGCTTCTGCACAGCAAAGGAAACTACCATCAGAGTGAACAGGCAACCTACAAAATGGGAGAAAATTTTCGCAACCTACTCATCTGAAAAAGGGCTAATATCCAGAATCTAAAATGAACACCAACAAATTTACAAGAAAACACCAAACAACCCCATCAAAAAGTGGGCGAAGGACGTGAACAGACACTCCTCCAAAGAAGACATTTATGCAGCCAAAAAACACATGAAAAAACGCTCACCATCACTGGCCATCAGAGAAATGCAAATCAAAACCACAATGAGATACCATCTCACACCAGTTAGAATGGCAATCATTAAAAAGTCAGGAAACAACAGGTGCTGGAGAGGATGTGGAGAAATAGGAACACTTTTACACTGTTGGTGGGACTGTAAACTAGTTCAACCCTTGTGGAAGTCACTGTGGCGATTCCTCAGGGATCTAGAACTAGAAATTCCATTTGACCCAGCCATCCCATTACTGTGTATATACCCAAAGGACTATAAATCATGCTGCTATAAAGACACATGCACACGTATGTTTATTGCGGCATTATACACAATAGCAAAGACTTGGAACCAACCCAAATGTCCAACAATGATAGACTGGATTAAGAAAATGTGGCACATATACACCATGGAATACTAGGCAGCCATAAAAAATGATGAGTTCATATCCTTTGTAGGGACATGGATGAAATTGGAAATCATCGTTCTCAGTAAACTATCGCAAGAACAAAAAACCAAACACCACATATTCTCACTCATAGGTGGGAATTGAATAATGAGAAAACATGGATACAAGAAGGGGAACATGACACTTCGGGGACTGTTGTGGGGTGGGGGGAGGGGCGAGGGACAGCATTGGGAGATATACCTAATGCTAGATGACGAGTTGGTGGGTGCAGCGCACCAGCATGGCACATGTATACACATGTAGCTTACCTGCACGTTGCGCACATGTACCATAGAGCCTCAAGTATAATAATAATAATAATAATAATGATAAAAAGAAAAAAAAATTAAAAAAAAAGAAAGGGATAAATTCCTCGACACATACACTCTCCCATGACTAAACCAGGAAGAAGTTGAATCTCTGAATACACTAATAACAGGAGCTGAAATTGTGGCATTAATCAATGGCTTACCAACCAAAAAGAGTCCAGGATCAGATGGGTTCACAGCCGAATTCTACCAGAGGTCCCAGGAGGAACTGGAACCATTACTTCAGAAACTATTCCAATCAATAGAAAAAGAGGGAATCCTTCCTAACTCATTTTATGAGGCCAGCATCATGCTGATACCAAAGCTGGGCAGAGACACAATCAAAAAAGAGAATTTTAGACCAACATCCTTGATGAATATTGATGCAAAAATCCTCAATAAATTACTGGCAAACCGAATCCAGCCGCACATCAGGCAGCTTATCCACCATGATCAAGTGGGCTTCATCCCTGGGATGCAAGTCTGGTTCAATATACGCAAATCAATAAATGTAATCCAGCATATAAACAGAACCAAAGTCAAAAACCACATGATTATCTCAATACGTGAAGAAAAGGACTTTGACAAAATTCAACAACCCTTCATGCTAAAAACTCTCAATAAATTAGGTATTGATGCGTCGTATCTCAAAATAATAAGAGCTATTTATGACAAACCCACAGCCAATATCATACTGAATGGGCAAAAACTGGAAGCATTCACTTTGAAAACTGGCACAAGACAGGGATGCCCTCTCTCACCACTTCTATTCAACATAGTGTTGGAAGTTCTGGCCAGGGCAATTAGGCAAGAGAAGGAAATCAAGGGTATTCAATTAGGAAAAAAGGAAGTCAAATTCTCCCTGTTTGCAGATGACGTGATAGTATATCTAGAAAACCTCATTGTCTCAGCCCAAAATCTCCTTAAGCTGATAAGCAACTTCAGCAAAGTCTCAGGATACAAAATCAATGCACAAAAATCACAAGCATTCTTATACATCAATAACAGACAAACAGAGAGCCAAATCATGAGTGAACTCCCATTCACAATTGCTTCAAACAGAATAAAATACCTAGGAAACCAACTTACAAGGGATGTGAAGGACCTCTTCAAGGAGAAAACTACAAACCACTGCTCAAGGAAATAAAAGAGGATACAAACAAATGGAAGAACATTCCATGCTCATGGGTAGGAAGAATCAATATCATGAAAATGGCCATCCTTCCCAAGGTAATTTACAGATTCAATGCCCTCCCCATCAAGTTACCAATGACTTTCTGCACAGAATTGGAAAAAACTACTTTAAAGTTCATATGGAACCAAAAAAGAGCCCGCATCACCAAGTCAATCCTAAGCCAAAAGAACAAAGCTGGAGGCATCACGCTACCTGACTTCAAACTCTACTACAAGGCTACAGTAACCAAAACAGCATGGTACTGGTACCAAAACAGAGATCTAGATCAATGGAACAGAACAGAGCCGTCAGAAATAATGCCACCTATCTACAACTATCTGATCTTTGACAAACCTGACAAAAACAAGAAATGGAGAAAGGATTCCCTATTTAATAAATGGTGCTGGGAAAACTGGCTAGCCACATGTACAAAGCTGAAACTGGATCCCGTCCTTACACCTTATACAAAAATCAACTCAAGATGGATTAAAGACTTAAACGTTAGACCTAAAACCATAAAAACCCTAGAAGAAAACCTAGGCAATACCATTCAGGACATAGGCATGGGCAAGGACTTCATGTCTAAAACACCAAAAGCAATGGCAACAAAAGCCAAAATTGACAAATGGGATCTAATTAAACTAAAGAGCTTCTGCACATCAAAGGAAACTACCATCAGAGTGAACAGGCAACCTACAAAATGGGAGAAAATTTCCGCAACCTACTCATCTGACAAAGGGCTAATATCCAGAATCTACAATGAACTCCAACAAATTTACAAGAAAACACCAAACAACCCCATCAAAAAGTGGGCGAAGGACATGAACAGACACTCCTCCAAAGAAGACATTTATGCAGCCAAAAAACACATGAAAAAATGCTCACCATCACTGGCCATCAGAGAAATGCAAATCAAAACCACAATGAGATACCATCTCACACCAGTTAGAATGGCAATCATTAAAAAGTCAGGAAACAACAGGTGCTGGAGAGGATGTGGAGAAATAGGAACACTTTTACACTGTTGGTGGGACTGTAAACTAGTTCAACCCTTGTGGAAGTCACTGTGGCGATTCCTCAGGGATCTAGAACTAGAAATTCCATTTGACCCAGCCATCCCATTACTGGGTATATACCCAAAGGACTATAAATCATGCTGCTATAAAGACACATGCACACGTATGTTTATTGCGGCATTATACACAATAGCAAAGACTTGGAACCAACCCAAATGTCCAACAATGATAGACTGGATTAAGAAAATGTGGCACATATACACCATGGAATACTAGGCAGCCATAAAAAATGATGAGTTCATATCCTTTGTAGGGACATGGATGAAATTGGAAATCATCGTTCTCAGTAAACTATCGCAAGAACAGAAAACCAAACACCACATATTCTCACTCATAGGTGGGAATTGAACAATGAGAAAACATGGATACAAGAAGGGGAACATCACACTTCGGGGACTGTTGTGGGGTGGGGGGAGGGGCGAGGGACAGCATTGGGAGATATACCTAATGCTAGATGACGAGTTGGTGGGTGCAGCGCACCAGCATGGCACATGTATACACATGTAGCTTACCTGCACGTTGCGCACATGTACCATAGAGCCTCAAGTATAATAATAATAATAATAATAATGATAAAAAGAAAAAAAAATTAAAAAAAAAGAAAGGGATAAATTCCTCGACACATACACTCTCCCATGACTAAAC
Source organism: Pongo abelii (assembly GCF_028885655.2). Classification (NCBI taxonomy): domain Eukaryota; kingdom Metazoa; phylum Chordata; class Mammalia; order Primates; family Hominidae; genus Pongo; species Pongo abelii. The sequence continues at coordinate 6,066,069 of NC_071999.2, forward strand.
CAGGAAGAAGTTGAATCTCTGAATAGACTAATAACAGGAGCTGAAATTGTGGCAATAATCAATAGCTTACCAACCAAAAAGAGTCCAGGATCAGATGGGTTCACAGCCGAATTCTACCAGAGGTCCAAGGAGGAACTGGAACCATTACTTCAGAAACTATTCCAATCAATAGAAAAAGAGGGAATCCTTCCTAACTCATTTTATGAGGCCAGCATCATGCTGATACCAAAGCTGGGCAGAGACACAATCAAAAAAGAGAATTTTAGACCAATATCCTTGATGAATATTGATGCAAAAATCCTCAATAAATTACTGGCAAACCGAATCCAGCCGCACATCAGGCAGCTTATCCACCATGATCAAGTGGGCTTCATCCCTGGGATGCAAGTCTGGTTCAATATACGCAAATCAATAAATGTAATCCAGCATATAAACAGAACCAAAGTCAAAAACCACATGATTATCTCAATACGTGAAGAAAAGGACTTTGACAAAATTCAACAACCCTTCATGCTAAAAACTCTCAATAAATTAGGTATTGATGTGTCGTATCTCAAAATAATAAGAGCTATTTATGACAAACCCACAGCCAATATCATACTGAATGGGCAAAAACTGGAAGCATTCACTTTGAAAACTGGCACAAGACAGGGATGCCCTCTCTCACCACTTCTATTCAACATAGTGTTGGAAGTTCTGGCCAGGGCAATTAGGCAAGAGAAGGAAATCAAGGGTATTCAATTAGGAAAAAAGGAAGTCAAATTCTCCCTGTTTGCAGATGAGGTGATAGTATATCAAGAAAACCCCATTGTCTCAGCCCAAAATCTCCTTAAGCTGATAAGCAACTTCAGCAAAGTCTCAGGATACAAAATCAATGGACAAAAATCACAAGCATTCTTATACATCAATAACAGACAAACAGAGAGCCAAATCATGAGTGAACTCCCATTCACAATTGCTTCAAAGAGAATAAAATACCTAGGAATCCAACTTACAAGGGATGTGAAGGACCTCTTCAAGGAGAAAACTACAAACCACTGCTCAAGGAAATAAAAGAGGAGACAAACAAATGGAAGAACATTCCATGCTCATGGGTAGGAAGAATCAATATCATGAAAATGGCCATCCTTCCCAAGGTAATTTACAGATTCAATGCCCTCCCCATCAAGTTACCAATGACTTTCTGCACAGAATTGGAAAAAACTACTTTAAAGTTCATGTGGAACCAAAAAAGAGCCCGCATCACCAAGTCAATCCTAAGCCAAAAGAACAAAGCTGGAGGCATCACGCTACCTGACTTCAAAGTCTACTACAAGGCTACAGTAACCAAAACAGCATGGTACTGGTACCAAAACAGAGATCTAGATCAATGGAAAAGAACAGAGCCGTCAGAAATAATGCCACCTATCTACAACTATCTGATCTTTGACAAACCTGACAAAAACAAGAAATGGAGAAAGGATTCCCTATATAATAAATGGTGCTGGGAAAACTGGCTAGCCACATGTAGAAAGCTGAAACTGGATCCCGTCCTTACACCTTATACAAAAATCAACTCAAGATGGATTAAAGACTTAAACGTTAGACCTAAAACCATAAAAACCCTAGAAGAAAACCTAGGCAATACCATTCAGGACATAGGCATGGGCAAGGACTTCATGTATAAAACACCAAAAGCAATGGCAACAAAAGCCAAAATTGACAAATGGGATCTAATTAAACTAAAGAGCTTCTGCACAGCAAAGGAAACTACCATCAGAGTGAACAGGCAACCTACAAAATGGGAGAAAATTTTCGCAACCTACTCATCTGACAAAGGGCTAATATCCAGAATCTACAATGAACTCCAACAAATTTACAAGAAAACACCAAACAACCCCATCAAAAAGTGGGCGAAGGACATGAACAGACACTCCTCCAAAGAAGACATTTATGCAGCCAAAAAACACATGAAAAAATGCTCACCATCACTGGCCATCAGAGAAATGCAAATCAAAACCACAATGAGATACCATCTCACACCAGTTAGAACGGCAATCATTAAAAAGTCAGGAAACAACAGGTGCTGGAGAGGATGTGGAGAAATAGGAACGCTTTTACACTGTTGGTGGGACTGTAAACTAGTTCAACCCTTGTGGAAGTCACTGTGGCGATTCCTCAGGGATCTAGAACTAGAAATTCCATTTGACCCAGCCATCCCATTACTGGGTATATACCCAAAGGACTATAAATCATGCTGCTATAAAGACACATGCACACGTATGTTTATTGCGGCATTATACACAATAGCAAAGACTTGGAACCAACCCAAATGTCCAACAATGATAGACTGGATTAAGAAAATGTGGCACATATACACCATGGAATACTAGGCAGCCATAAAAAATGATGAGTTCATATCCTTTGTAGGGACATGGATGAAATTGGAAATCATCGTTCTCAGTAAACTATCGCAAGAACAAAAAACCAAACACCACATATTCTCACTCATAGGTGGGAATTGAACAATGAGAAAACATGGATACAAGAAGGGGAACATCACACTTCGGGTACTGTTGTGGGGTGGGGGGAGGGGCGAGGGACAGCATTGGGAGATATACCTAATGCTAGATGACGAGTTGGTGGGTGCAGCGCACCAGCATGGCACATGTATACACATGAAGCTTACCTGCACGTTGCGCACATGTACCATAGAGCCTCAAGTATAATAATAATAATAATAATAATAATAATAATAATGATAAAAAGAAAAAAAAATTAAAAAAAAAAGAAAGGGATAAATTCCTCGACACATACACTCTCCCATGACTAAACCAGGAAGAAGTTGAATCTCTGAATAGACTAATAACAGGAGCTGAAATTGTGGCAATAATCAATAGCTTACCAACCAAAAAGAGTCCAGGATCACATGGGTTCACAGCCGAATTCTACCAGAGGTCCCAGGAGGAACTGGAACCATTACTTCAGAAACTATTCCAATCAATAGAAAAAGAGGGAATCCTTCCTAACTCATTTTATGAGGCCAGCATCATGCTGATACCAAAGCTGGGCAGAGACACAATCAAAAAAGAGAATTTTAGACCAACATCCTTGATGAATATTGATGCAAAAATCCTCAATAAATTACTGGCAAACCGAATCCAGCCGCACATCAGGCAGCTTATCCACCATGATCAAGTGGGCTTCATCCCTGGGATGCAAGTCTGGTTCAATATACGCAAATCAATAAATGTAATCCAGCATATAAACAGAACCAAAGTCAAAAACCACATGATTATCTCAATACGTGAAGAAAAGGACTTTGACAAAATTCAACAACCCTTCATGCTAAAAACTCTCAATAAATTAGGTATTGATGTGTCGTATCTCAAAATAATAAGAGCTATTTATGACAAACCCACAGCCAATATCATACTGAATGGGCAAAAACTGGAAGCATTCACTTTGAAAACTGGCACAAGACAGGGATGCCCTCTCTCACCACTTCTATTCAACATAGTGTTGGAAGTTCTGGCCAGGGCAATTAGGCAAGAGAAGGAAATCAAGGGTATTCAATTAGGAAAAAAGGAAGTCAAATTCTCCCTGTTTGCAGATGACGTGATAGTATATCTAGAAAACCTCATTGTCTCAGCCCAAAATCTCCTTAAGCTGATAAGCAACTTCAGCAAAGTCTCAGGATACAAAATCAATGCACAAAAATCACAAGCATTCTTATACATCAATAACAGACAAACAGAGAGCCAAATCATGAGTGAACTCCCATTCACAATTGCTTCAAAGAGAATAAAATACCTAGGAAACCAACTTACAAGGGATGTGAAGGACCTCTTCAAGGAGAAAACTACAAACCACTGCTCAAGGAAATAAAAGAGGATACAAACAAATGGAAGAACATTCCATGCTCATGGGTAGGAAGAATCAATATCATGAAAATGGCCATCCTTCCCAAGGTAATTTACAGATTCAATGCCCTCCCCATGAAGTTACCAATGACTTTCGGCACAGAATTGGAAAAAACTACTTTAAAGTTCATATGGAACCAAAAAAGAGCCCGCATCACCAAGTCAATCCTAAGCCAAAAGAACAAAGCTGGAGGCATCACGCTACCTGACTTCAAACTCTACTACAAGGCTACAGTAACCAAAACAGCATGGTACTGGTACCAAAACAGAGATCTAGATCAATGGAAAAGAACAGAGCCGTCAGAAATAATGGCACATATCTACAACTATCTGATCTTTGACAAACCTGACAAAAACAAGAAATGGAGAAAGGATTCCCTATTTAATAAATGGTGCTGGGAAAACTGGCTAGCCACATGTAGAAAGCTGAAACTGGATCCCGTCCTTACACCTTATACAAAAATCAACTCAAGATGGATTAAAGACTTAAACGTTAGACCTAAAACCATAAGAACCCTAGAAGAAAACCTAGGCAATACCATTCAGGACATAGGCATGGGCAAGGACTTCATGTCTAAAACACCAAAAGCAATGGCAACAAAAGCCAAAATTGACAAATGGGATCTAATTAAACTAAAGAGCTTCTGCACAGCAAAGGAAACTACCATCAGAGTGAACAGGCAACCTACAAAATGGGAGAAAATTTTCGCAACCTACTCATCTGACAAAGGGCTAATATCCAGAATCTACAATGAACTCCAACAAATTTACAAGAAAACACCAAACAACCCCATCAAAAAGTGGGCGAAGGACATGAACAGACACTCCTCCAAAGAAGACATTTATGCAGCCAAAAAACACATGAAAAAATGCTCACCATCACTGCCCATCAGAGAAATGCAAATCAAAACCACAATGAGATACCATCTCACACCAGTTAGAATGGCAATCATTAAAAAGTCAGGAAACAACAGGTGCTGGAGAGGATGTGGAGAAATAGGAACACTTTTACACTGTTGGTGGGACTGTAAACTAGTTCAACCTTTGTGGAAGTCACTGTGGCGATTCCTCAGGGATCTAGAACTAGAAATTCCATTTGACCCAGCCATCCCATTACAGGGTATATACCCAAAGGACTATAAATCATGCTGCTATAAAGACACATGCACACGTATGTTTATTGCGGCATTATACACAATAGCAAAGACTTGGAACCAACACAAATGTCCAACAATGATAGACTGGATTAAGAAAATGTGGCACATATACACCATGGAATACTAGGCAGCCATAAAAAATGATGAGTTCATATCCTTTGTAGGGACATGGATGAAATTGGAAATCATCGTTCTCAGTAAACTATCGCAAGAACAAAAAACCAAACAACACATATTCTCACTCATAGGTGGGAATTGAACAATGAGAAAACATGGATACAAGAAGGGGAACATCACACTTCGGGGACTGTTGTGGGGTGGGGGGAGGGACGAGGGACAGCATTGGGAGATATACCTAATGCTAGATGACGAGTTGGTGGGTGCAGCGCACCAGCATGGCACATGTATACACATGTAGCTTACCTGCACGTTGCGCACATGTACCATAGAGCCTCAAGTATAATAATAATAATAATAATAATGATAAAAATAAAAAAAAATTAAAAAAAAAGAAAGGGATAAATTCCTCGACACATACACTCTCCCATGACTAAACCAGGAAGAAGTTGAATCTCTGAATAGACTAATAACAGGAGCTGAAATTGTGGCAATAATCAATAGCTTACCAACCAAAAAGAGTCCAGGATCAGATGGGTTCACAGCCGAATTCTACCAGAGGTCCAAGGAGGAACTGGAACCATTACTTCAGAAACTATTCCAATCAATAGAAAAAGAGGGAATCCTTCCTAACTCATTTTATGAGGCCAGCATCATGCTGATACCAAAGCTGGGCAGAGACACAATCAAAAAAGAGAATTTTAGACCAATATCCTTGATGAATATTGATGCAAAAATCCTCAATAAATTACTGGCAAACCGAATCCAGCAGCACATCAGACAGCTTATCCACCATGATCAAGTGGGCTTCATCCCTGGGATGCAAGTCTGGTTCAATATACGCAAATCAATAAATGTAATCCAGCATATAAACAGAACCAAAGTCAAAAACCACATGATTATCTCAATACGTGAAGAAAAGGACTTTGACAAAATTCAACAACCCTTCATGCTAAAAACTCTCAATAAATTAGGTATTGATGGGTCGTATCTCAAAATAATAAGAGCTATTTATGACAAACCCACAGCCAATATCATACTGAATGGGCAAAAACTGGAAGCATTCACTTTGAAAACTGGCACAAGACAGGGATGCCCTCTCTCACCACTTCTATTCAACATAGTGTTGGAAGTTCTGGCCAGGGCAATTAGGCAAGAGAAGGAAATCAAGGGTATTCAATTAGGAAAAAAGGAAGTCAAATTCTCCCTGTTTGCAGATGACGTGATAGTATATCTAGAAAACCCCATTGTCTCAGCCCAAAATCTCCTTAAGCTGATAAGCAACTTCAGCAAACTCTCAGGATACAAAATCAATGCACAAAAATCACAAGCATTCTTATACATCAAGAACAGACAAACAGAGAGCCAAATCATGAGTGAACTCCCATTCACAATTGCTTCAAAGAGAATAAAATACCTAGGAAACCAACTTACAAGGGATGTGAAGGACCTCTTCAAGGAGAAAACTACAAACCACTGCTCAAGGAAATAAAAGAGGATACAAACAAATGGAAGAACATTCCATGCTCATGGGTAGGAAGAATCAATATCATGAAAATGGCCATCCTTCCCAAGGTAATTTACAGATTCAATGAACTCCCCATCAAGTTACCAATGACTTTCTGCACAGAATTGGAAAAAACTACTTTAAAGTTCATATGGAACCAAAAAAGAGCCCGCATCACCAAGTCAATCCTAAGCCAAAAGTACAAAGCTGGAGGCATCACGCTACCTGACTTCAAACTATACTACAAGGCTACAGTAACCAAAACAGCATGGTACTGGTACCAAAACAGAGATCTAGATCAATGGGAGAGAACAGAGCCGTCAGAAATAATGCCACATATCTACAACTATCTGATCTTTGACAAACCTGACAAAAACAAGAAATGGAGAAAGGATGCCCTATTTAATAACTGGTGCTGGGAAAACTGGCTAGCCACATGTAGAAAGCTGAAACTGGATCCCTTCCTTACACCTTATACAAAAATCAACTCAAGATGGATTAAAGACTTAAACGTTAGACCTAAAACCATAAAAACCCTAGAAGAAAACCTAGGCAATACCATTCAGGACATAGGCATGGGCAAGGACTTCATGTCTAAAACACCAAAAGCAATGGCAACAAAAGCCAAAATTGACAAATGGGATCTAATTAAACTAAAGAGCTTCTGCACAGCAAAGGAAACTACCATCAGAGTGAACAGGCAACCTACAAAATGGGAGAAAATTTTCGCAACCTACTCATCTGACAAAGGGCTAATATCCAGAATCTAAAATGAACACCAACAAATTTACAAGAAAACACCAAACAAACCCATCAAAAAGTGGGCGAAGGACATGAACAGACACTCCTCCAAAGAAGACATTTATGCAGCCAAAAAACACATGAAAAAACGCTCACCATCACTGGCCATCAGAGAAATGCAAATCAAAACCACAATGAGATACCATCTCACACCAGTTAGAATGGCAATCATTAAAAAGTCAGGAAACAACAGGTGCTGGAGAGGATGTGGAGAAATAGGAACACTTTTACACTGTTGGTGGGACTGTAAACTAGTTCAACCCTTGTGGAAGTCACTGTGGCGATTCCTCAGGGATCTAGAACTAGAAATTCCATTTGACCCAGCCATCCCATTACTGGGTATATACCCAAAGGACTATAAATCATGCTGCTATAAAGACACATGCACACGTATGTTTATTGCGGCATTATACACAATAGCAAAGACTTGGAACCAACCCAAATGTCCAACAATGATAGACTGGATTAAGAAAATGTGGCACATATACACCATGGAATACTAGGCAGCCATAAAAAATGATGAGTTCATATCCTTTGTAGGGACATGGATGAAATTGGAAATCATCGTTCTCAGTAAACTATCGCAGGAACAAAAAACCAAACACCACATATTCTCACTCATAGGTGGGAATTGAACAATGAGAAAACATGGATACAAGAAGGGGAACATCACACTTCGGGGACTGTTGTGGGGTGGGGGGAGGGGCGAGGGACAGCATTGGGAGATATACCTAATGCTAGATGACGAGTTGGTGGGTGCAGCGCACCAGCATCGCACATGTATACACATGTAGCTTACCTGCACGTTGCGTACATGTACCATAGAGCCTCAAGTATAATAATAATAATAATAATAATGATAAAAAGAAAAAAAAATTAAAAAAAAAAGAAAGGGATAAATTCCTCGACACATACACTCTCCCATGACTAAACCAGGAAGAAGTTGAATCTCTGAATAGACTAATAACAGGAGCTGAAATTGTGGCAATAATCAATAGCTTACCAACCAAAAAGAGTCCAGGATCAGATGGGTTCACAGCCGAATTCTACCAGAGGTCCCAGGAGGAACTGGAACCATTACTTCAGAAACTATTCCAATCAATAGAAAAAGAGGGAATCCTTCCTAACTCATTTTATGAGGCCAGCATCATGCTGATACCAAAGCTGGGCAGAGACACAATCAAAAAAGAGAATTTTAGACCAACATCCTTGATGAATATTGATGCAAAAATCCTCAATAAATTACTGGCAAACCGAATCCAGCCGCACATCAGGCAGCTTATCCACCATGATCAAGTGGGCTTCATCCCTGGGATGCAAGTCTGGTTCAATATACGCAAATCAATAAATGTAATCCAGCATATAAACAGAACCAAAGTCAAAAACCACATGATTATCTCAATACGTGAAGAAAAGGACTTTGACAAAATTCAACAACCCTTCATGCTAAAAACTCTCAATAAATTAGGTATTGATGTGTCGTATCTCAAAATAATAAGAGCTATTTATGACAAACCCACAGCCAATATCATACTGAATGGGCAAAAACTGGAAGCATTCACTTTGAAAACTGGCACAAGACAGGGATGCCCTCTCTCACCACTTCTATTCAACATAGTGTTGGAAGTTCTGGCCAGGGCAATTAGGCAAGAGAAGGAAATCAAGGGTATTCAATTAGGAAAAAAGGAAGTCAAATTCTCCCTGTTTGCAGATGACGTGATAGTATATCTAGAAAACCTCATTGTCTCAGCCCAAAATCTCCTTAAGCTGATAAGCAACTTCAGCAAAGTCTCAGGATACAAAATCAATGCACAAAATTCACAAGCATTCTTATACATCAATAACAGACAAACAGAGAGCCAAATCATGAGTGAACTCCCATTCACAATTGCTTCAAAGAGAATAAAATACCTAGGAAACCAACTTACAAGGGATGTGAAGGACCTCTTCAAGGAGAAAACTACAAACCACTGCTTAAGGAAATAAAAGAGGATACAAACAAATGGAAGAACATTCCATGCTCATGGGTAGGAAGAATCAATATCATGAAAATGGCCATCCTTCCCAAGGTAATTTACAGATTCAATGCCCTCCCCATCAAGTTACCAATGACTTTCTGCACAGAATTGGAAAAAACTACTTTAAAGTTCATATGGAACCAAAAAAGAGCCCGCATCACCAAGTCAATCCTAAGCCAAAAGAACAAAGCTGGAGGCATCACGCTACCTGACTTCAAACTCTACTACAAGGCTACAGTAACCAAAACAGCATGGTACTGGTACCAAAACAGAGATCTAGATCAATGGAACAGAACAGAGCCGTCAGAAATAATGCCACCTATCTACAACTATCTGATCTTTGACAAACCTGACAAAAACAAGAAATGGAGAAAGGATTCCCTATTTAATAAATGGTGCTGGGAAAACTGGCTAGCCACATGTAGAAAGCTGAAACTGGATCCCGTCCTTACACCTTATACAAAAATCAACTCAAGATGGATTAAAGACTTAAACGTTAGACCTAAAACCATAAAAACCCTAGAAGAAAACCTAGGCAATACCATTCAGGACATAGGCATGGGCAAGGACTTCATGTCTAAAACACCAAAAGCAATGGCAACAAAAGCCAAAATTGACAAATGGGATCTAATTAACCTAAAGAGCTTCTGCACAGCAAAGGAAACTACCATCAGAGTGAACAGGCAACCTACAAAATGGGAGAAAATTTTCGCAACCTACTCATCTGACAAAGGGCTAATATCCAGAATCTACAATGAACACCAACAAATTTACAAGAAAACACCAAACAACCCCATCAAAAAGTGGGCGAAGGACATGAACAGACACTCCTCCAAAGAAGACATTTATGCAGCCAAAAAACACATGAAAAAATGCTCACCATCACTGGCCATCAGAGAAATGCAAATCAAAACCACAATGAGATACCATCTCACACCAGTTAGAATGGCAATCATTAAAAAGTCAGGAAACAACAGGTGCTGGAGAGGATGTGGAGAAATAGGAACACTTTTACACTGTTGGTGGGACTGTAAACTAGTTCAACCCTTGTGGAAGTCACTGTGGCGATTCCTCAGGGATCTAGAACTAGAAATTCCATTTGACCCAGCCATCCCATTACTGGGTATATACCCAAAGGACTATAAATCATGCTGCTATAAAGACACATGCACGCGTATGTTTATTGCGGCATTATACACAATAGCAAAGACTTGGAACCAACCCAAATGTCCAACAATGATAGACTGGATTAAGAAAATGTGGCACATATACACCATGGAATACTAGGCAGCCATAAAAAATGATGAGTTCATATCCTTTGTAGGGACATGGATGAAATTGGAAATCATCGTTCTCAGTAAACTATCGCAAGAACAAAAAACCAAACACCACATATTCTCACTCATAGGTGGGAATTGAACAATGAGAAAACATGGATACAAGAAGGGGAACATCACACTTCGGGGACTGTTGTGGGGTGGGGGGAGGGGCGAGGGACAGCATTGGGAGATATACCTAATGCTAGATGACGAGTTGGTGGGTGCAGCGCACCAGCATGGCACATGTATACACATGTAGCTTACCTGCACGTTGCGCACATGTACCATAGAGCCTCAAGTATAATAATTATAATAATAATAATGATAAAAAGAAAAAAAAATTAAAAAAAAAGAAAGGGATAAATTCCTCGACACATACACTCTCCCATGACTAAACCAGCAAGAAGTTGAATCTCTGAATAGACTAATAACAGGAGCTGAAATTGTGGCAATAATCAATAGCTTACCAACCAAAAAGAGTCCAGGATCAGATGGGTTCACAGCCGAATTCTACCAGAGGTCCAAGGAGGAACTGGAACCATTACTTCAGAAACTATTCCAATCAATAGAAAAAGAGGGAATCCTTCCTAACTCATTTTATGAGGCCAGCATCATGCTGATACCAAAGCTGGGCAGAGACACAATCAAAAAAGAGAATTTTAGACCAATATCCTTGATGAGTATTGATGCAAAAATCCTCAATAAATTACTGGCAAACCGAATCCAGCCGCACATCAGACAGCTTATCCACCATGATCAAGTGCGCTTCATCCCTGGGATGCAAGTCTGGTTCAATATACGCAAATCAATAAATGTAATCCAGCATATAAACAGAACCAAAGTCAAAAACCACATGATTATCTCAATACGTGAAGAAAAGGACTTTGACAAAATTCAACAACCCTTCATGCTAAAAACTCTCAATAAATTAGGTATTGATGGGTCGTATCTCAAAATAATAAGAGCTATTTATGACAAACCCACAGCCAATATCATACTGAATGGGCAAAAACTGGAAGCATTCACTTTGAAAACTGGCACAAGACAGGGATGCCCTCTCTCACCACTTCTATTCAACATAGTGTTGGAAGTTCTGGCCAGGGCAATTAGGCAAGAGAAGGAAATCAAGGGTATTCAATTAGGAAAAAAGGAAGTCAAATTCTCCCTGTTTGCAGATGACGTGATAGTATATCTAGAAAACCCCATTGTCTCAGCCCAAAATCTCCTTAAGCTGATAAGCAACTTCAGCAAACTCTCAGGATACAAAATCAATGCACAAAAATCACAAGCATTCTTATACATCAAGAACAGACAAACAGAGAGCCAAATCATGAGTGAACTCCCATTCACAATTGCTTCAAAGAGAATAAAATACCTAGGAAACCAACTTACAAGGGATGTGAAGGACCTCTTCAAGGAGAAAACTACAAACCACTGCTCAAGGAAATAAAAGAGGATACAAACAAATGGAAGAACATTCCATGCTCATGGGTAGGAAGAATCAATATCATGAAAATGGCCATCCTTCCCAAGGTAATTTACAGATTCAATGAACTCCCCATCAAGTTACCAATTACTTTCTGCACAGAATTGGAAAAAACTACTTTAAAGTTCATATGGAACCAAAAAAGAGCCCGCATCACCAAGTCAATCCTAAGCCAAAAGAACAAAGCTGGAGGCATCACGCTACCTGACTTCAAACTCTACTACAAGGCTACAGTAACCAAAACAGCATGGTACTGGTACCAAAACAGAGATCTAGATCAATGGAACAGAACAGAGCCGTCAGAAATAATGCCACCTATCTACAACTATCTGATCTTTGACAAACCTGACAAAAACAAGAAATGGAGAAAGGATTCCCTATTTAATAAATGGTGCTGGGAAAACTGGCTAGCCACATGTAGAAAGCTGAAACTGGATCCCGTCCTTACACCTTATACAAAAATCAACTCAAGATGGATTAAAGACTTAAACGTTAGACCTAAAACCATAAAAACCCTAGAAGAAAACCTAGGCAATACCATTCAGGACATAGGCATGGGCAAGGACTTCATGTCTAAAACACCAAAAGCAATGGCAACAAAAGCCAAAATTGACAAATGGGATCTAATTAACCTAAAGAGCTTCTGCACAGCAAAGGAAACTACCATCAGAGTGAACAGGCAACCTACAAAATGGGAGAAAATTTTCGCAACCTACTCATCTGACAAAGGGCTAATATCCAGAATCTACAATGAACTCCAACAAATTTACAAGAAAACACCAAACAACCCCATCAAAAAGTGGGCGAAGGACATGAACAGACACTCCTCCAAAGAAGACATTTATGCAGCCAAAAAACACATGAAAAAATGCTCACCATCACTGGCCATCAGAGAAATGCAAATCAAAACCACAATGAGATACCATCTCACACCAGTTAGAACGGCAATCATTAAAAAGTCAGGAAACAACAGGTGCTGGAGAGGATGTGGAGAAATAGGAACACTTTTACACTGTTGGTGGGACTGTAAACTAGTTCAACCCTTGTGGAAGTCACTGTGGCGATTCCTCAGGGATCTAGAACTAGAAATTCCATTTGACCCAGCCATCCCATTACTGGGTATATACCCAAAGGACTATAAATCATGCTGCTATAAAGACACATGCACACGTATGTTTATTGCGGCATTATACACAATAACAAAGACTTGGAACCAACCCAAATGTCCAACAATGATAGACTGGATTAAGAAAATGTGGCACATATACACCATGGAATACTAGGCAGCCATAAAAAATGATGAGTTCATATCCTTTGTAGGGACATGGATGAAATTGGAAATCATCGTTCTCAGTAAACTATCGCAGGAACAAAAAACCAAACACCACATATTCTCACTCATAGGTGGGAATTGAACAATGAGAAAACATGGATACAAGAAGGGGAACATCACACTTCGGGGACTGTTGTGGGGTGGGGGGAGGGGCGAGGGACAGCATTGGGAGATATACCTAATGCTAGATGACGAGTTGGTGGGTGCAGCGCACCAGCATCGCACATGTATACACATGTAGCTTACCTGCACGTTGCGTACATGTACCATAGAGCCTCAAGTATAATAATAATAATAATAATAATGATAAAAAGAAAAAAAAATTAAAAAAAAAGAAAGGGATAAATTCCTCGACACATACACTCTCCCATGACTAAACCAGGAAGAAGTTGAATCTCTGAATAGACTAATAACAGGAGCTGAAATTGTGGCAATAATCAATAGCTTACCAACCAAAAAGAGTCCAGGATCAGATGGGTTCACAGCCGAATTCTACCAGAGGTCCAAGGAGGAACTGGAACCATTACTTCAGAAACTATTCCAATCAATAGAAAAAGAGGGAATCCTTCCTAACTCATTTTATGAGGCCAGCATCATGCTGATACCAAAGCTGGGCAGAGACACAATCAAAAAAGAGAATTTTAGACCAATATCCTTGATGAATATTGATGCAAAAATCCTCAATAAATTACTGGCAAACCGAATCCAGCCGCACATCAGGCAGCTTATCCACCATGATCAAGTGGGCTTCATCCCTGGGATGCAAGTCTGGTTCAATATACGCAAATCAATAAATGTAATCCAGCATATAAACAGAACCAAAGTCAAAAACCACATGATTATCTCAATACGTGAAGAAAAGGACTTTGACAAAATTCAACAACCCTTCATGCTAAAAACTCTCAATAAATTAGGTATTGATGGGTCATATCTCAAAATAATAAGAGCTATTTATGACAAACCCACAGCCAATATCATACTGAATGGGCAAAAACTGGAAGCATTCACTTTGAAAACTGGCACAAGACAGGGATGCCCTCTCTCACCACTTCTATTCAACATAGTGTTGGAAGTTCTGGCCAGGGCAATTAGGCAAGAGAAGGAAATCAAGGGTATTCAATTAGGAAAAAAGGAAGTCAAATTCTCCCTGTTTGCAGATGACGTGATAGTATATCTAGAAAACCCCATTGTCTCAGCCCAAAATCTCCTTAAGCTGATAAGCAACTTCAGCAAAGTCTCAGGATACAAAATCAATGGACAAAAATCACAAGCATTCTTATACATCAATAACAGACAAACAGAGAGCCAAATCATGAGTGAACTCCCATTCACAATTGCTTCAAAGAGAATAAAATACCTAGGAATCCAACTTACAAGGGATGTGAAGGACCTCTTCAAGGAGAAAACTACAAACCACTGCTCAAGGAAATAAAAGAGGAGACAAACAAATGGAAGAACATTCCATGCTCATGGGTAGGAAGAATCAATATCATGAAAATGGCCATCCTTCCCAAGGTAATTTACAGATTCAATGCCCTCCCCATCAAGTTACCAATGACTTTCTGCACAGAATTGGAAAAAACAACTTTAAAGTTCATATGGAACCAAAAAAGAGCCCGCATCACCTAGTCAATCCTAAGCCAAAAGAACAAAGCTGGAGGCATCACGCTACCTGACTTCAAAGTCTACTACAAGGCTACAGTAACCAAAACAGCATGGTACTGGTACCAAAACAGAGATCTAGATCAATGGAACAGAACAGAGCCGTCAGAAATAATGCCACCTATCTACAACTATCTGATCTTTGACAAACCTGACAAAAACAAGAAATGGAGAAAGGATTCCCTATTTAATAAATGGTGCTGGAAAAACTGGCTAGCCACATGTAGAAAGCTGAAACTGGATCCCGTCCTTACAACTTATACAAAAATCAACTCAAGATGGATTAAAGACTTAAACGTTAGACCTAAAACCATAAAAACCCTAGAAGAAAACCTAGGCAATACCATTCAGGACATAGGCATGGGCAAGGACTTCATGTCTAAAACACCAAAAGCAATGGCAACAAAAGCCAAAATTGACAAATGGGATCTAATTAACCTAAAGAGCTTCTGCACAGCAAAGGAAACTACCATCAGAGTGAACAGGCAACCTACAAAATGGGAGAAAATTTTCGCAACCTGCTCATCTGACAAAGGGCTAATATCCAGAATCTACAATGAACTCCAACAAATTTACAAGAAAACACCAAACAACCCCATCAAAAAGTGGGCGAAGGACATGAACAGACACTCCTCCAAAGAAGACATTTATGCAGCCAAAAAACACATGAAAAAATGCTCACCATCACTGGCCATCAGAGAAATGCAAATCAAAACCACAATGAGATACCATCTCACACCAGTTAGAATGGCAATCATTAAAAAGTCAGGAAACAACAGGTGCTGGAGAGGATGTGGAGAAATAGGAACACTTTTACACTGTTGGTGGGACTGTAAACTAGTTCAACCCTTGTGGAAGTCACTGTGGCGATTCCTCAGGGATCTAGAACTAGAAATTCCATTTGACCCAGCCATCCCATTACTGGGTATATACCCAAAGGACTATAAATCATGCTGCTATAAAGACACATGCACGCGTATGTTTATTGCGGCATTATACACAATAGCAAAGACTTGGAACCAACCCAAATGTCCAACAATGATAGACTGGATTAAGAAAATGTGGCACATATACACCATGGAATACTAGGCAGCCATAAAAAATGATGAGTTCATATCCTTTGTAGGGACATGGATGAAATTGGAAATCATCGTTCTCAGTAAACTATCGCAAGAACAAAAAACCAAACACCACATATTCTCACTCATAGGTGGGAATTGAACAATGAGAAAACATGGATACAAGAAGGGGAACATCACACTTCGGGGACTGTTGTGGGGTGGGGGGAGGGGCGAGGGACAGCATTGGGAGATATACCTAATGCTAGATGACGAGTTGGTGGGTGCAGCGCACCAGCATGGCACATGTATACACATGTAGCTTACCTGCACGTTGCGCACATGTACCATAGAGCCTCAAGTATAATAATAATAATAATAATAATGATAAAAAGAAAAAAAAATTAAAAAAAAAGAAAGGGATAAATTCCTCGACACATACACTCTCCCATGACTAAACCAGGAAGAAGTTGAATCTCTGAATAGACTAATAACAGGAGCTGAAATTGTGGCAATAATCAATAGCTTACCAACCAAAAAGAGTCCAGGATCAGATGGGTTCACAGCCGAATTCTACCAGAGGTCCAAGGAGGAACTGGAACCATTACTTCAGAAACTATTCCAATCAATAGAAAAAGAGGGAATCCTTCCTAACTCATTTTATGAGGCCAGCATCATGCTGATACCAAAGCTGGGCAGAGACACAATCAAAAAAGAGAATTTTAGACCAATATCCTTGATGAGTATTGATGCAAAAATCCTCAATAACTTACTGGCAAACCGAATCCAGCCGCACATCAGACAGCTTATCCACCATGATCAAGTGGGCTTCATCCCTGGGATGCAAGTCTGGTTCAATATATGCAAATCAATAAATGTAATCCAGCATATAAACAGAACCAAAGTCAAAAACCACATGATTATCTCAATACGTGAAGAAAAGGACTTTGACAAAATTCAACAACCCTTCATGCTAAAAACTCTCAATAAATTAGGTATTGATGGGACGTATCTCAAAATAATAAGAGCTATTTATGACAAACCCACAGCCAATATCATACTGAATGGGCAAAAACTGGAAGCATTCACTTTGAAAACTGGCACAAGACAGGGATGCCCTCTCTCACCACTTCTATTCAACATAGTGTTGGAAGTTCTGGCCAGGGCAATTAGGCAAGAGAAGGAAATCAAGGGTATTCAATTAGGAAAAAAGGAAGTCAAATTCTCCCTGTTTGCAGATGACGTGATAGTATATCTAGAAAACCCCATTGTCTCAGCCCAAAATCTCCTTAAGCTGATAAGCAACTTCAGCAAACTCTCAGGATACAAAATCAATGCACAAAAATCACAAGCATTCTTATACATCAAGAACAGACAAACAGAGAGCCAAATCATGAGTGAACTCCCATTCACAATTGCTTCAAAGAGAATAAAATACCTAGGAAACCAACTTACAAGGGATGTGAAGGACCTCTTCAAGGAGAAAACTACAAACCACTGCTCAAGGAAATAAAAGAGGATACAAACAAATGGAAGAACATTCCATGCTCATGGGTAGGAAGAATCAATATCATGAAAATGGCCATCCTTCCCAAGGTAATTTACAGATTCAATGAACTCCCCATCAAGTTACCAATTACTTTCTGCACAGAATTGGAAAAAACTACTTTAAAGTTCATATGGAACCAAAAAAGAGCCCGCATCACCAAGTCAATCCTAAGCCAAAAGAACAAAGCTGGAGGCATCACGCTACCTGACTTCAAACTCTACTACAAGGCTACAGTAACCAAAACAGCATGGTACTGGTACCAAAACAGAGATCTAGATCAATGGAACAGAACAGATCCGTCAGAAATAATGCCACCTATCTACAACTATCTGATCTTTGACAAACCTGACAAAAACAAGAAATGGAGAAAGGATTCCCTATTTAATAAATGGTGCTGGGAAAACTGGCTAGCCACATGTAGAAAGCTGAAACTGGATCCCGTCCTTACACCTTATACAAAAATCAACTCAAGATGGATTAAAGACTTAAACGTTAGACCTAAAACCATAAAAACCCTAGAAGAAAACCTAGGCAATACCATTCAGGACATAGGCATGGGCAAGGACTTCATGTCTAAAACACCAAAAGCAATGGCAACAAAAGCCAAAATTGACAAATGGGATCTAATTAACCTAAAGAGCTTCTGCACAGCAAAGGAAACTACCATCAGAGTGAACAGGCAACCTACAAAATGGGAGAAAATTTTCGCAACCTACTCATCTGACAAAGGGCTAATATCCAGAATCTACAATGAACTCCAACAAATTTACAAGAAAACACCAAACAACCCCATCAAAAAGTGGGCAAAGGACATGAACAGACACTCCTCCAAAGAAGACATTTATGCAGCCAAAAAACACATGAAAAAATGCTCACCATCACTGGCCATCAGAGAAATGCAAATCAAAACCACAATGAGATACCATCTCACACCAGTTAGAATGGCAATCATTAAAAAGTCAGGAAACAACAGGTGCTGGAGAGGATGTGGAGAAATAGGAACACTTTTAAACTGTTGGTGGGACTGTAAACTAGTTCAACCCTTGTGGAAGTCACTGTGGCGATTCCTCAGGGATCTAGAACTAGAAATTCCATTTGACCCAGCCATCCCATTACTGGGTATATACCCAAAGGACTATAAATCATGCTGCTATAAAGACACATGCACACGTATGTTTATTGCGGCATTATACACAATAGCAAAGACTTGGAACCAACCCAAATGTCCAACAATGATAGACTGGATTAAGAAAATGTGGCACATATACACCATGGAATACTAGGCAGCCATAAAAAATGATGAGTTCATATCCTTTGTAGGGACATGGATGAAATTGGAAATCATCGTTCTCAGTAAACTATCGCAAGAACAAAAAACCAAACACCACATATTCTCACTCATAGGTGGGAATTGAACAATGAGAAAACATGGATACAAGAAGGGGAACATCACACTTCGGGTACTGTTGTGGGGTGGGGGGAGGGGCGAGGGACAGCATTGGGAGATATACCTAATGCTAGATGACGAGTTGGTGGGTGCAGCGCACCAGCATGGCACATGTATACACACGAAGCTTACCTGCACGTTGCGCACATGTACCATAGAGCCTCAAGTATAATAATAATAATAATAATAATAATAATAATAATGATAAAAAGAAAAAAAAATTAAAAAAAAAAGAAAGGGATAAATTCCTCGACACATACACTCTCCCATGACTAAACCAGGAAGAAGTTGAATCTCTGAATAGACTAATAACAGGAGCTGAAATTGTGGCAATAATCAATAGCTTACCAACCAAAAAGAGTCCAGGATCAGATGGGTTCACAGCCGAATTCTACCAGAGGTCCCAGGAGGAACTGGAACCATTACTTCAGAAACTATTCCAATCAATAGAAAAAGAGGGAATCCTTCCTAACTCATTTTATGAGGCCAGCATCATGCTGATACCAAAGCTGGGCAGAGACACAATCAAAAAAGAGAATTTTAGACCAACATCCTTGATGAATATTGATGCAAAAATCCTCAATAAATTAGTGGCAAACCGAATCCAGCCGCACATCAGGCAGCTTATCCACCATGATCAAGTGGGCTTCATCCCTGGGATGCAAGTTTGGTTCAATATACGCAAATCAATAAATGTAATCCAGCATATAAACAGAACCAAAGTCAAAAACCACATGATTATCTCAATACGTGAAGAAAAGGACTTTGACAAAATTCAACAACCCTTCATGCTAAAAACTCTCAATAAATTAGGTATTGATGGGTCGTATCTCAAAATAATAAGAGCTATATATGACAAACCCACAGCCAATATCATACTGAATGGGCAAAAACTGGAAGCATTCACTTTGAAAACTGGCACAAGACAGGGATGCCCTCTCTCACCACTTCTATTCAACATAGTGTTGGAAGTTCTGGCCAGGGCAATTAGGCAAGAGAAGGAAATCAAGGGTATTCAATTAGGAAAAAAGGAAGTCAAATTGTCCCTGTTTGCAGATGACGTGATAGTATATCTAGAAAACCCCATTGTCTCAGCCCAAAATCTCCTTAAGCTGATAAGCAACTTCAGCAAACTCTCAGGATACAAAATCAATGCACAAAAATCACAAGCATTCTTATACATCAAGAACAGACAAACAGAGAGCCAAATCATGAGTGAACTCCCATTCACAATTGCTTCAAAGAGAATAAAATACCTAGGAAACCAACTTACAAGGGATGTGAAGGACCTCTTCAAGGAGAAAACTACAAACCACTGCTCAAGGAAATAAAAGAGGAGACAAACAAATGGAAGAACATTCCATGCTCATGGGTAGGAAGAATCAATATCATGAAAATGGCCATCCTTCCCAAGGTAATTTACAGATTCAATGCCCTCCCCATCAAGTTACCAATGACTTTCTGCACAGAATTGGAAAAAACTACTTTAAAGTTCATATGGAACCAAAAAATAGCCCGCATCACCAAGTCAATCCTAAGCCAAAAGAACAAAGCTGGAGGCATCACGCTACCTGACTTCAAACTCTACTACAAGGCTACAGTAACCAAAACAGCATGGTACTGGTACCAAAACAGAGATCTAGATCAATGGAACAGAACAGAGCCATCAGAAATAATGCCACCTATCTACAACTATCTGATCTTTGACAAACCTGACAAAAACAAGAAATGGAGAAAGGATTCCCTATTTAATAAATGGTGCTGGGAAAACTGGCTAGCCACATGTAGAAAGCTGAAACTGGATCCCGTCCTTACACCTTATACAAAAATCAACTCAAGATGGATTAAAGACTTAAACGTTAGACCTAAAACCATAAAAACCCTAGAAGAAAACCTAGGCAATACCATTCAGGACATAGGCATGGGCAAGGACTTCATGTCTAAAACACCAAAAGCAATGGCAACAAAAGCCAAAATTGACAAATGGGATCTAATTAAACTAAAGAGCTTCTGCACAGCAAAGGAAACTACCATCAGAGTGAACAGGCAACCTACAAAATGGGAGAAAATTTTCGCAACCTACTCATCTGACAAAGGGCTAATATCCAGAATCTACAATGAACTCCAACAAATTTACAAGAAAACACCAAACAACCCCATCAAAAAGTGGGCGAAGGACATGAACAGACACTCCTCCAAAGAAGACATTTATGCAGCCAAAAAACACATGAAAAAATGCTCACCATCACTGGCCATCAGAGAAATGCAAATCAAAACCACAATGAGATACCATCTCACACCAGTTAGAACGGCAATCATTAAAAAGTCAGGAAACAACAGGTGCTGGAGAGGATGTGGAGAAATAGGAACACTTTTACACTGTTGGTGGGACTGTAAACTAGTTCAACCCTTGTGGAAGTCACTGTGGCGATTCCTCAGGGATCTAGAACTAGAAATTCCATTTGACCCAGCCATCCCATTACTGGGTATATACCCAAAGGACTATAAATCATGCTGCTATAAAGACACATGCACACGTATGTTTATTGCGGCATTATACACAATAGCAAAGACTTGGAACCAACCCAAATGTCCAACAATGATAGACTGGATTAAGAAAATGTGGCACATATACACCATGGAATACTAGGCAGCCATAAAAAATGATGAGTTCATATCCTTTGTAGGGACATGGATGAAATTGGAAATCATCGTTCTCAGTAAACTATCGCAGGAACAAAAAACCAAACACCACATATTCTCACTCATAGGTGGGAATTGAACAATGAGAAAACATGGATACAAGAAGGGGAACATCACACTTCGGGGACTGTTGTGGGGTGGGGGGAGGGGCGAGGGACAGCATTGGGAGATATACCTAATGCTAGATGACGAGTTGGTGGGTGCAGCGCACCAGCATGGCACATGTATACACATGTAGCTTACCTGCACGTTGCGTACATGTACCATAGAGCCTCAAGTATAATAATAATAATAATAATAATGATAAAAAGAAAAAAAAATTAAAAAAAAAGAAAGGGATAAATTCCTCGACACATACACTCTCCCATGACTAAACCAGGAAGAAGTTGAATCTCTGAATAGACTAATAACAGGAGCTGAAATTGTGGCAATAATCAATAGCTTACCAACCAAAAAGAGTCCAGGATCAGATGGGTTCACAGCCGAATTCTACCAGAGGTCCAAGGAGGAACTGGAACCATTACTTCAGAAACTATTCCAATCAATAGAAAAAGAGGGAATCCTTCCTAACTCATTTTATGAGGCCAGCATCATGCTGATACCAAAGCTGGGCAGAGACACAATCAAAAAAGAGAATTTTAGACCAATATCCTTGATGAATATTGATGCAAAAATCCTCAATAAATTACTGGCAAACCGAATCCAGCCGCACATCAGGCAGCTTATCCACCATGATCAAGTGGGCTTCATCCCTGGGATGCAAGTCTGGTTCAATATACGCAAATCAATAAATGTAATCCAGCATATAAACAGAACCAAAGTCAAAAACCACATGATTATCTCAATACGTGAAGAAAAGGACTTTGACAAAATTCAACAACCCTTCATGCTAAAAACTCTCAATAAATTAGGTATTGATGGGTCATATCTCAAAATAATAAGAGCTATTTATGACAAACCCACAGCCAATATCATACTGAATGGGCAAAAACTGGAAGCATTCACTTTGAAA
Source organism: Pongo abelii (assembly GCF_028885655.2). Taxonomy (NCBI): domain Eukaryota; kingdom Metazoa; phylum Chordata; class Mammalia; order Primates; family Hominidae; genus Pongo; species Pongo abelii. Next base: position 6,089,140 of record NC_071999.2, read on the forward strand.
ACTGGCACAAGACAGGGATGCCCTCTCTCACCACTTCTATTCAACATAGTGTTGGAAGTTCTGGCCAGGGCAATTAGGCAAGAGAAGGAAATCAAGGGTATTCAATTAGGAAAAAAGGAAGTCAAATTCTCCCTGTTTGCAGATGACGTGATAGTATATCTAGAAAACCCCATTGTCTCAGCCCAAAATCTCCTTAAGCTGATAAGCAACTTCAGCAAAGTCTCAGGATACAAAATCAATGGACAAAAATCACAAGCATTCTTATACATCAATAACAGACAAACAGAGAGCCAAATCATGAGTGAACTCCCATTCACAATTGCTTCAAAGAGAATAAAATACCTAGGAATCCAACTTACAAGGGATGTGAAGGACCTCTTCAAGGAGAAAACTACAAACCACTGCTCAAGGAAATAAAAGAGGAGACAAACAAATGGAAGAACATTCCATGCTCATGGGTAGGAAGAATCAATATCATGAAAATGGCCATCCTTCCCAAGGTAATTTACAGATTCAATGCCCTCCCCATCAAGTTACCAATGACTTTCTGCACAGAATTGGAAAAAACAACTTTAAAGTTCATATGGAACCAAAAAAGAGCCCGCATCACCTAGTCAATCCTAAGCCAAAAGAACAAAGCTGGAGGCATCACGCTACCTGACTTCAAAGTCTACTACAAGGCTACAGTAACCAAAACAGCATGGTACTGGTACCAAAACAGAGATCTAGATCAATGGAACAGAACAGAGCCGTCAGAAATAATGCCACCTATCTACAACTATCTGATCTTTGACAAACCTGACAAAAACAAGAAATGGAGAAAAGATTCCCTATTTAATAAATGGTGCTGGAAAAACTGGCTAGCCACATGTAGAAAGCTGAAACTGGATCCCGTCCTTACAACTTATACAAAAATCAACTCAAGATGGATTAAAGACTTAAACGTTAGACCTAAAACCATAAAAACCCTAGAAGAAAACCTAGGCAATACCATTCAGGACATAGGCATGGGCAAGGACTTCATGTCTAAAACACCAAAAGCAATGGCAACAAAAGCCAAAATCGACAAATGGGATCTAATTAAACTAAAGAGCTTCTGCACAGCAAAGGAAACTACCATCAGAGTGAACAGGCAACCTACAAAATGGGAGAAAATTTTCGCAACCTACTCATCTGACAAAGGGCTAATATCCAGAATCTACAATGAACTCCAACAAATTTACAAGAAAACACCAAACAACCCCATCAAAAAGTGGGCGAAGGACATGAACAGACACTCCTCCAAAGAAGACATTTATGCAGCCAAAAAACACATGAAAAAATGCTCACCATCACTGGCCATCAGAGAAATGCAAATCAAAACCACAATGAGATACCATCTCACACCAGTTAGAATGGCAATCATTAAAAAGTCAGGAAACAACAGGTGCTGGAGAGGATGTGGAGAAATAGGAACACTTTTACACTGTTGGTGGGACTGTAAACTAGTTCAACCCTTGTGGAAGTCACTGTGGCGATTCCTCAGGGATCTAGAAATAGAAATTCCATTTGACCCAGCCATCCCATTACTGGGTATATACCCAAAGGACTATAAATCATGCTGCTATAAAGACACATGCACACGTATGTTTATTGCGGCATTATACACAATAGCAAAGACTTGGAACCAACCCAAATGCCCAACAATGATAGACTGGATGAAGAAAATGTGGCACATATACACCATGGAATACTAGGCAGCCATAAAAAATGATGAGTTCATATCCTTTGTAGGGACATGGATGAAATTGGAAATCATCGTTCTCAGTAAACTATCGCAGGAACAAAAAACCAAACACCACATATTCTCACTCATTGGTGGGAATTGAACAATGAGAAAACATGGATACAAGAAGGGGAACATCACACTTCGGGTACTGTTGTGGGGTGGGGGGAGGGGCGAGGGACAGCATTGGGAGATATACCTAATGCTAGATGACGAGTTGGTGGGTGCAGCGCACCAGCATGGCACATGTATACACATGAAGCTTACCTGCACGTTGCGCACATGTACCATAGAGCCTCAAGTATAATAATAATAATAATAATAATAATAATGATAAAAAGAAAAAAAAATTAAAAAAAAAGAAAGGGATAAATTCCTCGACACATACACTCTCCCATGACTAAACCAGGAAGAAGTTGAATCTCTGAATAGACTAATAACAGGAGCTGAAATTGTGGCAATAATCAATAGCTTACCAACCAAAAAGAGTCCAGGATCAGATGGGTTCACAGCCGAATTCTACCAGAGGTCCCAGGAGGAACTGGAACCATTACTTCAGAAACTATTCCAATCAATAGAAAAAGAGGGAATCCTTCCTAACTCATTTCATGAGGCCAGCATCATGCTGATACGAAAGCTGGGCAGAGACCCAATCAAAAAAGAGAAATTTAGACCAACATCCTTGATGAATATTGATGCAAAAATCCTCAATAAATTACTGGCAAACCGAATCCAGCCGCACATCAGGCAGCTTATCCACCATGATCAAGTGGGCTTCATCCCTGGGATGCAAGTCTGGTTCAATATACGCAAATCAATAAATGTAATCCAGCATATAAACAGAACCAAAGTCAAAAACCACATGATTATCTCAATACGTGAAGAAAAGGACTTTGACAAAATTCAACAACCCTTCATGCTAAAAACTCTCAATAAATTAGGTATTGATGGGTCGTATCTCAAAATAATAAGAGCTATTTATGACAAACCCACAGCCAATATCATACTGAATGGGCAAAAACTGGAAGCATTCACTTTGAAAACTGGCACAAGACAGGGATGCCCTCTCTCACCACTTCTATTCAACATAGTGTTGGAAGTTCTGGCCAGGGCAATTAGGCAAGAGAAGGAAATCAAGGGTATTCAATTAGGAAAAAAGGAAGTCAAATTCTCCCTGTTTGCAGATGACGTTATAGTATATCTAGAAAACCTCATTGTCTCAGCCCAAAATCTCCTTAAGCTGATAAGCAACTTCAGCAAAGTCTCAGGATACAAAATCAATGCACAAAATTCACAAGCATTCTTATACATCAATAACAGACAAACAGAGAGCCAAATCATGAGTGAACTCCCATTCACAATTGCTTCAAAGAGAATAAAATACCTAGGAAACCAACTTACAAGGGATGTGAAGGACCTCTTCAAGGAGAAAACTACAAACCACTGCTCAAGGAAATAAAAGAGGATACAAACAAATGGAAGAACATTCCATGCTCATGGGTAGGAAGAATCAATATCATGAAAATGGCCATCCTTCCCAAGGTAATTTACAGATTCAATGCCCTCCCCATCAAGTTACCAATGACTTTCTGCACAGAATTGGAAAAAACTAGTTTAAAGTTCATATGGAACCAAAAAAGAGCCCGCATCACCAAGTCAATCCTAAGCCAAAAGAACAAAGCTGGAGGCATCACGCTACCTGACTTCAAACTCTACTACAAGGCTACAGTAACCAAAACAGCATGGTACTGGTACCAAAACAGAGATCTAGATCAATGGAACAGAACAGAGCCGTCAGAAATAATGCCACATATCTACAACTATCTGGTCTTTGACAAACCTGACAAAAACAAGAAATGGAGAAAAAATTCCCTATTTAATAAATGGTGCTGGGAAAACTGGCTAGCCACATGTAGAAAGCTGAAACTGGATCCCGTCCTTACACCTTATACAAAAATCAACTCAAGATGGATTAAAGACTTAAACGTTAGACCTAAAACCATAAGAACCCTAGAAGAAAACCTAGGCAATACAATTCAGGACATAGGCATGGGCAAGGACTTCATGTCGAAAACACCAAAAGCAATGGCAACAAAAGCCAAAATTGACAAATGGGATCTAATTAAACTAAAGAGCTTCTGCACAGCAAAGGAAACTACCATCAGAGTGAACAGGCAACCTACAAAATGGGAGAAAATTTCCGCAACCTACTCATCTGACAAAGGGCTAATATCCAGAATCTACAATGAACTCCAACAAATTTACAAGAAAACACCAAACAACCCCATCAAAAAGTGGGCGAAGGACATGAACAGACACTCCTGCAAAGAAGACATTTATGCAGCCAAAAAACACATGAAAAAATGCTCACCATCACTGGCCATCAGAGAAATGCAAAGCAAAACCACAATGAGATACCATCTCACACCAGTTAGAATGGCAATCATTAAAAAGTCAGGAAACAACAGGTGCTGGAGAGGATGTGGAGAAATAGGAACACTTTTACACTGTTGGTGGGACTGTAAACTAGTTCAACACTTGTGGAAGTCACTGTGGCGATTCCTCAGGGATCTAGAACTAGAAATTCCATTTTACCCAGCCATCCCATTACAGGGTATATACCCAAAGGACTATAAATCATGCTGCTATAAAGACACATGCACACGTATGTTTATTGCGGCATTATACACAATAGCAAAGACTTGGAACCAACCCAAATGTCCAACAATGATAGACTGGATTAAGAAAATGTGGCACATATACACCATGGAATACTAGGCAGCCATAAAAAATGATGAGTTCATATCCTTTGTAGGGACATGGATGAAATTGGAAATCATCGTTCTCAGTAAACTATCGCAAGAACAAAAAACCAAACAATACATATTCTCACTCATAGGTGGGAATTGAACAATGAGGAAACATGGATACAAGAAGGGGAACATCACACTTCGGGGACTGTTGTGGGGTGGGGGGAGGGGCGAGGGACAGCATTGGGAGATATACCTAATGCTAGATGACGAGTTGGTGGGTGCAGCGCACCAGCATGGCACATGTATACACATGTAGCTTACCTGCACGTTGCGCACATGTACCATAGAGCCTCAAGTATAATAATAATCATAATAATAATGATAAAAAGAAAAAAAAATTAAAAAAAAAGAAAGGGATAAATTCCTCGACACATACACTCTCCCATGACTAAAACAGGAAGAAGTTGAATCTCTGAATAGACTAATAAGAGGAGCTGAAATTGTGGCAATAATCAATAGCTTACCAACAAAAAAGAGTCCAGGATCAGATGGGTTCACAGCCGAATTCTACCAGAGGTCCAAGGAGGAACTGGAACCATTACTTCAGAAACTATTCCAATCAATAGAAAAAGAGGGAATCCTTCCTAACTCATTTTATGAGGCCAGCATCATGCTGATACCAAAGCTGGGCAGAGACACAATCAAAAAAGAGAATTTTAGACCAATATCCTTGATGAATATTGATGCAAAAATCCTCAATAAATTACTGGCAAACCGAATCCAGCCGCACATCAGACAGCTTATCCACCATGATCAAGTGGGCTTCATCCCTGGGATGCAAGTCGGGTTCAATATACGCAAATCAATAAATGTAATCCAGCATATAAACAGAACCAAAGTCAAAAACCACATGATTATCTCAATACGTGAAGAAAAGGACTTTGACAAAATTCAACAACCCTTCATGCTAAAAACTCTCAATAAATTAGGTATTGATGGGTCGTATCTCAAAATAATAAGAGCTATTTATGACAAACCCACAGCCAATATCATACTGAATGGGCAAAAACTGGAAGCATTCACTTTGAAAACTGGCACAAGACAGGGATGCCCTCTCTCACCACTTCTATTCAACATAGTGTTGGAAGTTCTGGCCAGGGCAATTAGGCAAGAGAAGGAAATCAAGGGTATTCAATTAGGAAAAAAGGAAGTCAAATTCTCCCTGTTTGCAGATGACGTGATAGTATATCTAGAAAACCCCATTGTCTCAGCCCAAAATCTCCTTAAGCTGATAAGCAACTTCAGCAAACTCTCAGGATACAAAATCAATGCACAAAAATCACAAGCATTCTTATACATCAAGAACAGACAAACAGAGAGCCAAATCATGAGTGAACTCCCATTCACAATTGCTTCAAAGAGAATAAAATACCTAGGAAACCAACTTACAAGGGATGTGAAGGACCTCTTCAAGGAGAAAACTACAAACCACTGCTCAAGGAAATAAAAGAGGATACAAACAAATGGAAGAACATTCCATGCTCATGGGTAGGAAGAATCAATATCATGAAAATGGCCATCCTTCCCAAGGTAATTTACAGATTCAATGCCCTCCCCATCAAGTTACCAATGACTTTCTGCACAGAATTGGAAAAAACTACTTTAAAGTTCATATGGAACCAAAAAAGAGCCCGCATCACCAAGTCAATCCTAAGCCAAAAGAACAAAGCTGGAGGCATCACGCTACCTGACTTCAAACTCTACTACAAGGCTACAGTAACCAAAACAGCATGGTACTGGTACCAAAACAGAGATCTAGATCAATGGAACAGAACAGAGCCGTCAGAAATAATGCCACATATCTACAACTATCTGGTCTTTGACAAACCTGACAAAAACAAGAAATGGAGAAAGGATTCCCTATTTAATAAATGGTGCTGGGAAAACTGGCTAGCCACATGTAGAAAGCTGAAACTGGATCCCGTCCTTACACCTTATACAAAAATCAACTCAAGATGGATTAAAGACTTAAACGTTAGACCTAAAACCATAAGAACCCTAGAAGAAAACCTAGGCAATACAATTCAGGACATAGGCATGGGCAAGGACTTCATGTCGAAAACACCAAAAGCAATGGCAACAAAAGCCAAAATTGACAAATGGGATCTAATTAAACTAAAGAGCTTCTGCACAGCAAAGGAAACTACCATCAGAGTGAACAGGCAACCTACAAAATGGGAGAAAATTTCCGCAACCTACTCATCTGACAAAGGGCTAATATCCAGAATCTACAATGAACTCCAACAAATTTACAAGAAAACACCAAACAACCCCATCAAAAAGTGGGCGAAGGACATGAACAGACACTCCTGCAAAGAAGACATTTATGCAGCCAAAAAACACATGAAAAAATGCTCACCATCACTGGCCATCAGAGAAATGCAAAGCAAAACCACAATGAGATACCATCTCACACCAGTTAGAATGGCAATCATTAAAAAGTCAGGAAACAACAGGTGCTGGAGAGGATGTGGAGAAATAGGAACACTTTTACACTGTTGGTGGGACTGTAAACTAGTTCAACACTTGTGGAAGTCACTGTGGCGATTCCTCAGGGATCTAGAACTAGAAATTCCATTTTACCCAGCCATCCCATTACAGGGTATATACCCAAAGGACTATAAATCATGCTGCTATAAAGACACATGCACACGTATGTTTATTGCGGCATTATACACAATAGCAAAGACTTGGAACCAACCCAAATGTCCAACAATGATAGACTGGATTAAGAAAATGTGGCACATATACACCATGGAATACTAGGCAGCCATAAAAAATGATGAGTTCATATCCTTTGTAGGGACATGGATGAAATTGGAAATCATCGTTCTCAGTAAACTATCGCAAGAACAAAAAACCAAACAACACATATTCTCACTCATAGGTGGGAATTGAACAATGAGGAAACATGGATACAAGAAGGGGAACATCACACTTCGGGGACTGTTGTGGGGTGGGGGGAGGGGCGAGGGACAGCATTGGGAGATATACCTAATGCTAGATGACGAGTTGGTGGGTGCAGCGCACCAGCATGGCACATGTATACACATGTAGCTTACCTGCACGTTGCGCACATGTACCATAGAGCCTCAAGTATAATAATAATAATAATAATAATGATAAAAAGAAAAAAAAATTAAAAAAAAAGAAAGGGATAAATTCCTCGACACATACACTCTCCCATGACAAAACCAGGAAGAAGTTGAATCTCTGAATAGACTAATAACAGGAGCTGAAATTGTGGCAATAATCAATGGCTTACCAACCAAAAAGAGTCCAGGATCAGATGGGTTCACAGCCGAATTCTACCAGAGGTCCCAGGAGGAACTGGAACCATTACTTCAGAAACTATTCCAATCAATAGAAAAAGAGGGAATCCTTCCTAACTCATTTTATGAGGCCAGCATCATGCTGATACCAAAGCTGGGCAGAGACACAATCAAAAAAGAGAATTTTAGACCAACATCCTTGATGAATATTGATGCAAAAATCCTCAATAAATTACTGGCAAACCGAATCCAGCCGCACATCAGGCAGCTTATCCACCATGATCAAGTGGGCTTCATCCCTGGGATGCAAGTCTGGTTCAATATACGCAAATCAATAAATGTAATCCAGCATATAAACAGAACCAAAGTCAAAAACCACATGATTATCTCAATACGTGAAGAAAAGGACTTTGACAAAATTCAACAACCCTTCATGCTAAAAACTCTCAATAAATTAGGTATTGATGTGTCGTATCTCAAAATAATAAGAGCTATTTATGACAAACCCACAGCCAATATCATACTGAATGGGCAAAAACTGGAAGCATTCACTTTGAAAACTGGCACAAGACAGGGATGCCCTCTCTCACCACTTCTATTCAACATAGTGTTGGAAGTTCTGGCCAGGGCAATTAGGCAAGAGAAGGAAATCAAGGGTATTCAATTAGGAAAAAAGGAAGTCAAATTCTCCCTGTTTGCAGATGACGTGATAGTATATCTAGAAAACCCCATTGTCTCAGCCCAAAATCTCCTTAAGCTGATAAGCAACTTCAGCAAACTCTCAGGATACAAAATCAATGCACAAAAATCACAAGCATTCTTATACATCAAGAACAGACAAACAGAGAGCCAAATCATGAGTGAACTCCCATTCACAATTGCTTCAAAGAGAATAAAATACCTAGGAAACCAACTTACAAGGGATGTGAAGGACCTCTTCAAGGAGAAAACTACAAACCACTGCTCAAGGAAATAAAAGAGGATACAAACAAATGGAAGAACATTCCATGCTCATGGGTAGGAAGAATCAATATCATGAAAATGGCCATCCTTCCCAAGGTAATTTACAGATTCAATGAACTCCCCATCAAGTTACCAATGACTTTCTGCACAGAATTGGAAAAAACTACTTTAAATTTCATATGGAACCAAAAAAGAGCCCGCATCACCAAGTCAATCCTAAGCCAAAAGTACAAAGCTGGAGGCATCACGCTACCTGACTTCAAACTATACTACAAGGCTACAGTAACCAAAACAGCATGGTACTGGTACCAAAACAGAGATCTAGATCAATGGGAGAGAACAGAGCCGTCAGAAATAATGCCACATATCTACAACTATCTGATCTTTGACAAACCTGACAAAAACAAGAAATGGAGAAAGGATTCCCTATTTAATAACTGGTGCTGGGAAAACTGGCTAGCCACATGTAGAAAGCTGAAACTGGATCCCTTCCTTACACCTTATACAAAAATCAACTCAAGATGGATTAAAGACTTAAACGTTAGACCTAAAACCATAAAAACCCTAGAAGAAAACCTAGGCAATACCATTCAGGACATAGGCATGGGCAAGGACTTCATGTCTAAAACACCAAAAGCAATGGCAACAAAAGCCAAAATTGACAAATGGGATCTAATTAAACTAAAGAGCTTCTGCACAGCAAAGGAAACTACCATCAGAGTGAACAGGCAACCTACAAAATGGGAGAAAATTTTCGCAACCTACTCATCTGACAAAGGGCTAATATCCAGAATCTAAAATGAACACCAACAAATTTACAAGAAAACACCAAACAAACCCATCAAAAAGTGGGCGAAGGACATGAACAGACACTCCTCCAAAGAAGACATTTATGCAGCCAAAAAACACATGAAAAAACGCTCACCATCACTGGCCATCAGAGAAATGCAAATCAAAACCACAATGAGATACCATCTCACACCAGTTAGAATGGCAATCATTAAAAAGTCAGGAAACAACAGGTGCTGGAGAGGATGTGGAGAAATAGGAACACTTTTACACTGTTGGTGGGACTGTAAACTAGTTCAACCCTTGTGGAAGTCACTGTGGCGATTCCTCAGGGATCTAGAACTAGAAATTCCATTTGACCCAGCCATCCCATTACTGGGTATATACCCAAAGGACTATAAATCATGCTGCTATAAAGACACATGCACACGTATGTTTATTGCGGCATTATACACAATAGCAAAGACTTGGAACCAACCCAAATGTCCAACAATGATAGACTGGATTAAGAAAATGTGGCACATATACACCATGGAATACTAGGCAGCCATAAAAAATGATGAGTTCATATCCTTTGTAGGGACATGGATGAAATTGGAAATCATCGTTCTCAGTAAACTATCGCAGGAACAAAAAACCAAACACCACATATTCTCACTCATAGGTGGGAATTGAACAATGAGAAAACATGGATACAAGAAGGGGAACATCACACTTCGGGGACTGTTGTGGGGTGGGGGGAGGGGCGAGGGACAGCATTGGGAGATATACCTAATGCTAGATGACGAGTTGGTGGGTGCAGCGCACCAGCATCGCACATGTATACACATGTAGCTTACCTGCACGTTGCGTACATGTACCATAGAGCCTCAAGTATAATAATAATAATAATAATAATGATAAAAAGAAAAAAAAATTAAAAAAAAAAGAAAGGGATAAATTCCTCGACACATACACTCTCCCATGACTAAACCAGGAAGAAGTTGAATCTCTGAATAGACTAATAACAGGAGCTGAAATTGTGGCAATAATCAATAGCTTACCAACCAAAAAGAGTCCAGGATCAGATGGGTTCACAGCCGAATTCTACCAGAGGTCCCAGGAGGAACTGGAACCATTACTTCAGAAACTATTCCAATCAATAGAAAAAGAGGGAATCCTTCCTAACTCATTTTATGAGGCCAGCATCATGCTGATACCAAAGCTGGGCAGAGACACAATCAAAAAAGAGAATTTTAGACCAACATCCTTGATGAATATTGATGCAAAAATCCTCAATAAATTACTGGCAAACCGAATCCAGCCGCACATCAGGCAGCTTATCCACCATGATCAAGTGGGCTTCATCCCTGGGATGCAAGTCTGGTTCAATATACGCAAATCAATAAATGTAATCCAGCATATAAACAGAACCAAAGTCAAAAACCACATGATTATCTCAATACGTGAAGAAAAGGACTTTGACAAAATTCAACAACCCTTCATGCTAAAAACTCTCAATAAATTAGGTATTGATGTGTCGTATCTCAAAATAATAAGAGCTATTTATGACAAACCCACAGCCAATATCATACTGAATGGGCAAAAACTGGAAGCATTCACTTTGAAAACTGGCACAAGACAGGGATGCCCTCTCTCACCACTTCTATTCAACATAGTGTTGGAAGTTCTGGCCAGGGCAATTAGGCAAGAGAAGGAAATCAAGGGTATTCAATTAGGAAAAAAGGAAGTCAAATTCTCCCTGTTTGCAGATGACGTGATAGTATATCTAGAAAACCTCATTGTCTCAGCCCAAAATCTCCTTAAGCTGATAAGCAACTTCAGCAAAGTCTCAGGATACAAAATCAATGCACAAAATTCACAAGCATTCTTATACATCAATAACAGACAAACAGAGAGCCAAATCATGAGTGAACTCCCATTCACAATTGCTTCAAAGAGAATAAAATACCTAGGAAACCAACTTACAAGGGATGTGAAGGACCTCTTCAAGGAGAAAACTACAAACCACTGCTCAAGGAAATAAAAGAGGATACAAACAAATGGAAGAACATTCCATGCTCATGGGTAGGAAGAATCAATATCATGAAAATGGCCATCCTTCCCAAGGTAATTTACAGATTCAATGCCCTCCCCATCAAGTTACCAATGACTTTCTGCACAGAATTGGAAAAAACTACTTTAAAGTTCATATGGAACCAAAAAAGAGCCCGCATCACCAAGTCAATCCTAAGCCAAAAGAACAAAGCTGGAGGCATCACGCTACCTGAATTCAAACTCTACTACAAGGCTACAGTAACCAAAACAGCATGGTACTGGTACCAAAACAGAGATCTAGATCAATGGAACAGAACAGAGCCGTCAGAAATAATGCCACCTATCTACAACTATCTGATCTTTGACAAACCTGACAAAAACAAGAAATGGAGAAAGGATTCCCTATTTAATAAATGGTGCTGGGAAAACTGGCTAGCCACATGTAGAAAGCTGAAACTGGATCCCGTCCTTACACCTTATACAAAAATCAACTCAAGATGGATTAAAGACTTAAACGTTAGACCTAAAACCATAAAAACCCTAGAAGAAAACCTAGGCAATACCATTCAGGACATAGGCATGGGCAAGGACTTCATGTCTAAAACACCAAAAGCAATGGCAACAAAAGCCAAAATTGACAAATGGGATCTAATTAACCTAAAGAGCTTCTGCACAGCAAAGGAAACTACCATCAGAGTGAACAGGCAACCTACAAAATGGGAGAAAATTTTCGCAACCTACTCATCTGACAAAGGGCTAATATCCAGAATCTACAATGAACACCAACAAATTTACAAGAAAACACCAAACAACCCCATCAAAAAGTGGGCGAAGGACATGAACAGACACTCCTCCAAAGAAGACATTTATGCAGCCAAAAAACACATGAAAAAATGCTCACCATCACTGGCCATCAGAGAAATGCAAATCAAAACCACAATGAGATACCATCTCACACCAGTTAGAATGGCAATCATTAAAAAGTCAGGAAACAACAGGTGCTGGAGAGGATGTGGAGAAATAGGAACGCTTTTACACTGTTGGTGGGACTGTAAACTAGTTCAACCCTTGTGGAAGTCACTGTGGCGATTCCTCAGGGATCTAGAACTAGAAATTCCATTTGACCCAGCCATCCCATTACTGGGTATATACCCAAAGGACTATAAATCATGCTGCTATAAAGACACATGCACGCGTATGTTTATTGCGGCATTATACACAATAGCAAAGACTTGGAACCAACCCAAATGTCCAACAATGATAGACTGGATTAAGAAAATGTGGCACATATACACCATGGAATACTAGGCAGCCATAAAAAATGATGAGTTCATATCCTTTGTAGGGACATGGATGAAATTGGAAATCATCGTTCTCAGTAAACTATCGCAAGAACAAAAAACCAAACACCACATATTCTCACTCATAGGTGGGAATTGAACAATGAGAAAACATGGATACAAGAAGGGGAACATCACACTTCAGGGACTGTTGTGGGGTGGGGGGAGGGGCGAGGGACAGCATTGGGAGATATACCTAATGCTAGATGACGAGTTGGTGGGTGCAGCGCACCAGCATGGCACATGTATACACATGTAGCTTACCTGCACGTTGCGCACATGTACCATAGAGCCTCAAGTATAATAATTATAATAATAATAATGATAAAAAAAAAAAAATTAAAAAAAAAGAAAGGGATAAATTCCTCGACACATACACTCTCCCATGACTAAACCAGTAAGAAGTTGAATCTCTGAATAGACTAATAACAGGAGCTGAAATTGTGGCAATAATCAATAGCTTACCAACCAAAAAGAGTCCAGGATCAGATGGGTTCACAGCCGAATTCTACCAGAGGTCCAAGGAGGAACTGGAACCATTACTTCAGAAACTATTCCAATCAATAGAAAAAGAGGGAATCCTTCCTAACTCATTTTATGAGGCCAGCATCATGCTGATACCAAAGCTGGGCAGAGACACAATCAAAAAAGAGAATTTTAGACCAATATCCTTGATGAGTATTGATGCAAAAATCCTCAATAAATTACTGGCAAACCGAATCCAGCCGCACATCAGACAGCTTATCCACCATGATCAAGTGGGCTTCATCCCTGGGATGCAAGTCTGGTTCAATATACGCAAATCAATAAATGTAATCCAGCATATAAACAGAACCAAAGTCAAAAACCACATGATTATCTCAATACGTGAAGAAAAGGACTTTGACAAAATTCAACAACCCTTCATGCTAAAAACTCTCAATAAATTAGGTATTGATGGGTCGTATCTCAAAATAATAAGAGCTATTTATGACAAACCCACAGCCAATATCATACTGAATGGGCAAAAACTGGAAGCATTCACTTTGAAAACTGGCACAAGACAGGGATGCCCTCTCTCACCACTTCTATTCAACATAGTGTTGGAAGTTCTGGCCAGGGCAATTAGGCAAGAGAAGGAAATCAAGGGTATTCAATTAGGAAAAAAGGAAGTCAAATTCTCCCTGTTTGCAGATGACGTGATAGTATATCTAGAAAACCCCATTGTCTCAGCCCAAAATCTCCTTAAGCTGATAAGCAACTTCAGCAAACTCTCAGGATACAAAATCAATGCACAAAAATCACAAGCATTCTTATACATCAAGAACAGACAAACAGAGAGCCAAATCATGAGTGAACTCCCATTCACAATTGCTTCAAAGAGAATAAAATACCTAGGAAACCAACTTACAAGGGATGTGAAGGACCTCTTCAAGGAGAAAACTACAAACCACTGCTCAAGGAAATAAAAGAGGATACAAACAAATGGAAGAACATTCCATGCTCATGGGTAGGAAGAATCAATATCATGAAAATGGCCATCCTTCCCAAGGTAATTTACAGATTCAATGAACTCCCCATCAAGTTACCAATGACTTTCTGCACAGAATTGGAAAAAACTACTTTAAAGTTCATATGGAACCAAAAAAGAGCCCGCATCACCAAGTCAATCCTAAGCCAAAAGAACAAAGCTGGAGGCATCACGCTACCTGACTTCAAACTCTACTACAAGGCTACAGTAACCAAAACAGCATGGTACTGGTACCAAAACAGAGATCTAGATCAATGGAACAGAACAGAGCCGTCAGAAATAATGCCACCTATCTACAACTATCTGATCTTTGACAAACCTGACAAAAACAAGAAATGGAGAAAGGATTCCCTATTTAATAAATGGTGCTGGGAAAACTGGCTAGCCACATGTAGAAAGCTGAAACTGGATCCCGTCCTTACACCTTATACAAAAATCAACTCAAGATGGATTAAAGACTTAAACGTTAGACCTAAAACCATAAAAACCCTAGAAGAAAACCTAGGCAATACCATTCAGGACATAGGCATGGGCAAGAACTTCATGTCTAAAACACCAAAAGCAATGGCAACAAAAGCCAAAATTGACAAATGGGATCTAATTAACCTAAAGAGCTTCTGCACAGCAAAGGAAACTACCATCAGAGTGAACAGGCAACCTACAAAATGGGAGAAAATTTTCGCAACCTACTCATCTGACAAAGGGCTAATATCCAGAATCTACAATGAACTCCAACAAATTTACAAGAAAACACCAAACAACCCCATCAAAAAGTGGGCGAAGGACATGAACAGACACTCCTCCAAAGAAGACATTTATGCAGCCAAAAAACACATGAAAAAATGCTCACCATCACTGGCCATCAGAGAAATGCAAATCAAAACCACAATGAGATACCATCTCACACCAGTTAGAATGGCAATCATTAAAAAGTCAGGAAACAACAGGTGCTGGAGAGGATGTGGAGAAATAGGAACACTTTTACACTGTTGGTGGGACTGTAAACTAGTTCAACCCTTGTGGAAGTCACTGTGGCGATTCCTCAGGGATCTAGAACTAGAAATTCCATTTGACCCAGCCATCCCATTACTGGGTATATACCCAAAGGACTATAAATCATGCTGCTATAAAGACACATGCACGCGTATGTTTATTGCGGCATTATACACAATAGCAAAGACTTGGAACCAACCCAAATGTCCAACAATGATAGACTGGATTAAGAAAATGTGGCACATATACACCATGGAATACTAGGCAGCCATAAAAAATGATGAGTTCATATCCTTTGTAGGGACATGGATGAAATTGGAAATCATCGTTCTCAGTAAACTATCGCAAGAACAAAAAACCAAACACCACATATTCTCACTCATAGGTGGGAATTGAACAATGAGAAAACATGGATACAAGAAGGGGAACATCACACTTCGGGGACTGTTGTGGGGTGGGGGGAGGGGCGAGGGACAGCATTGGGAGATATACCTAATGCTAGATGACGAGTTGGTGGGTGCAGCGCACCAGCATGGCACATGTATACACATGTAGCTTACCTGCACGTTGCGCACATGTACCATAGAGCCTCAAGTATAATAATGATAATAATAATAATGATAAAAAGAAAAAAAAATTAAAAAAAAAGAAAGGGATAAATTCCTCGACACATACACTCTCCCATGACTAAACCAGGAAGAAGTTGAATCTCTGAATAGACTAATAACAGGAGCTGAAATTGTGGCAATAATCAATAGCTTACCAACCAAAAAGAGTCCAGGATCAGATGGGTTCACAGCCGAATTCTACCAGAGGTCCAAGGAGGAACTGGAACCATTACTTCAGAAACTATTCCAATCAATAGAAAAAGAGGGAATCCTTCCTAACTCATTTTATGAGGCCAGCATCATGCTGATACCAAAGCTGGGCAGAGACACAATCAAAAAAGAGAATTTTAGACCAATATCCTTGATGAGTATTGATGCAAAAATCCTCAATAACTTACTGGCAAACCGAATCCAGCCGCACATCAGACAGCTTATCCACCATGATCAAGTGGGCTTCATCCCTGGGATGCAAGTCTGGTTCAATATATGCAAATCAATAAATGTAATCCAGCATATAAACAGAACCAAAGTCAAAAACCACATGATTATCTCAATACGTGAAGAAAAGGACTTTGACAAAATTCAACAACCCTTCATGCTAAAAACTCTCAATAAATTAGGTATTGATGGGTCGTATCTCAAAATAATAAGAGCTATTTATGACAAACCCACAGCCAATATCATACTGAATGGGCAAAAACTGGAAGCATTCACTTTGAAAACTGGCACAAGACAGGGATGCCCTCTCTCACCACTTCTATTCAACATAGTGTTGGAAGTTCTGGCCAGGGCAATTAGGCAAGAGAAGGAAATCAAGGGTATTCAATTAGGAAAAAAGGAAGTCAAATTGTCCCTGTTTGCAGATGACGTGATAGTATATCTAGAAAACCCCATTGTCTCAGCCCAAAATCTCCTTAAGCTGATAAGCAACTTCAGCAAACTCTCAGGATACAAAATCAATGCACAAAAATCACAAGCATTCTTATACATCAAGAACAGACAAACAGAGAGCCAAATCATGAGTGAACTCCCATTCACAATTGCTTCAAAGAGAATAAAATACCTAGGAAACCAACTTACAAGGGATGTGAAGGACCTCTTCAAGGAGAAAACTACAAACCACTGCTCAAGGAAATAAAAGAGGATACAAACAAATGGAAGAACATTCCATGCTCATGGGTAGGAAGAATCAATATCATGAAAATGGCCATCCTTCCCAAGGTAATTTACAGATTCAATGAACTCCCCATCAAGTTACCAATTACTTTCTGCACAGAATTGGAAAAAACTACTTTAAAGTTCATATGGAACCAAAAAAGAGCCCGCATCACCAAGTCAATCCTAAGCCAAAAGAACAAAGCTGGAGGCATCACGCTACCTGACTTCAAACTCTACTACAAGGCTACAGTAACCAAAACAGCATGGTACTGGTACCAAAACAGAGATCTAGATCAATGGAACAGAACAGAGCCGTCAGAAATAATGCCACCTATCTACAACTATCTGATCTTTGACAAACCTGACAAAAACAAGAAATGGAGAAAGGATTCCCTATTTAATAAATGGTGCTGGGAAAACTGGCTAGCCACATGTAGAAAGCTGAAACTGGATCCCGTCCTTACACCTTATACAAAAATCAACTCAAGATGGATTAAAGACTTAAACGTTAGACCTAAAACCATAAAAACCCTAGAAGAAAACCTAGGCAATACCATTCAGGACATAGGCATGGGCAAGGACTTCATGTCTAAAACACCAAAAGCAATGGCAACAAAAGCCAAAATTGACAAATGGGATCTAATTAACCTAAAGAGCTTCTGCACAGCAAAGGAAACTACCATCAGAGTGAACAGGCAACCTACAAAATGGGAGAAAATTTTCGCAACCTACTCATCTGACAAAGGGCTAATATCCAGAATCTACAATGAACTCCAACAAATTTACAAGAAAACACCAAACAACCCCATCAAAAAGTGGGCGAAGGACATGAACAGACACTCCTCCAAAGAAGACATTTATGCAGCCAAAAAACACATGAAAAAATGCTCACCATCACTGGCCATCAGAGAAATGCAAATCAAAACCACAATGAGATACCAGCTCACACCAGTTAGAATGGCAATCATTAAAAAGTCAGGAAACAACAGGTGCTGGAGAGGATGTGGAGAAATAGGAACACTTTTAAACTGTTGGTGGGACTGTAAACTAGTTCAACCCTTGTGGAAGTCACTGTGGCGATTCCTCAGGGATCTAGAACTAGAAATTCCATTTGACCCAGCCATCCCATTACTGGGTATATACCCAAAGGACTATAAATCATGCTGCTATAAAGACACATGCACACGTATGTTTATTGCGGCATTATACACAATAGCAAAGACTTGGAACCAACCCAAATGTCCAACAATGATAGACTGGATTAAGAAAATGTGGCACATATACACCATGGAATACTAGGCAGCCATAAAAAATGATGAGTTCATATCCTTTGTAGGGACATGGATGAAATTGGAAATCATCGTTCTCAGTAAACTATCGCAAGAACAAAAAACCAAACACCACATATTCTCACTCATAGGTGGGAATTGAACAATGAGAAAACATGGATACAAGAAGGGGAACATCACACTTCGGGTACTGTTGTGGGGTGGGGGGAGGGGCGAGGGACAGCATTGGGAGATATACCTAATGCTAGATGACGAGTTGGTGGGTGCAGCGCACCAGCATGGCACATGTATACACACGAAGCTTACCTGCACGTTGCGCACATGTACCATAGAGCCTCAAGTATAATAATAATAATAATAATAATAATAATAATAATAATGATAAAAAGAAAAAAAAATTAAAAAAAAAAGAAAGGGATAAATTCCTCGACACATACACTCTCCCATGACTAAACCAGGAAGAAGTTGAATCTCTGAATAGACTAATAACAGGAGCTGAAATTGTGGCAATAATCAATAGCTTACCAACCAAAAAGAGTCCAGGATCAGATGGGTTCACAGCCGAATTCTACCAGAGGTCCCAGGAGGAACTGGAACCATTACTTCAGAAACTATTCCAATCAATAGAAAAAGAGGGAATCCTTCCTAACTCATTTTATGAGGCCAGCATCATGCTGATACCAAAGCTGGGCAGAGACACAATCAAAAAAGAGAATTTTAGACCAACATCCTTGATGAATATTGATGCAAAAATCCTCAATAAATTAGTGGCAAACCGAATCCAGCCGCACATCAGGCAGCTTATCCACCATGATCAAGTGGGCTTCATCCCTGGGATGCAAGTTTGGTTCAATATACGCAAATCAATAAATGTAATCCAGCATATAAACAGAACCAAAATCAAAAACCACATGATTATCTCAATACGTGAAGAAAAGGACTTTGACAAAATTCAACAACCCTTCATGCTAAAAACTCTCAATAAATTAGGTATTGATGGGTCGTATCTCAAAATAATAAGAGCTATATATGACAAACCCACAGCCAATATCATACTGAATGGGCAAAAACTGGAAGCATTCACTTTGAAAACTGGCACAAGACAGGGATGCCCTCTCTCACCACTTCTATTCAACATAGTGTTGGAAGTTCTGGCCAGGGCAATTAGGCAAGAGAAGGAAATCAAGGGTATTCAATTAGGAAAAAAGGAAGTCAAATTGTCCCTGTTTGCAGATGACGTGATAGTATATCTAGAAAACCCCATTGTCTCAGCCCAAAATCTCCTTAAGCTGATAAGCAACTTCAGCAAACTCTCAGGATACAAAATCAATGCACAAAAATCACAAGCATTCTTATACATCAAGAACAGACAAACAGAGAGCCAAATCATGAGTGAACTCCCATTCACAATTGCTTCAAAGAGAATAAAATACCTAGGAAACCAACTTACAAGGGATGTGAAGGACCTCTTCAAGGAGAAAACTACAAACCACTGCTCAAGGAAATAAAAGAGGAGACAAACAAATGGAAGAACATTCCATGCTCATGGGTAGGAAGAATCAATATCATGAAAATGGCCATCCTTCCCAAGGTAATTTACAGATTCAATGCCCTCCCCATCAAGTTACCAATGACTTTCTGCACAGAATTGGAAAAAACTACTTTAAAGTTCATATGGAACCAAAAAATAGCCCGCATCACCAAGTCAATCCTAAGCCAAAAGAACAAAGCTGGAGGCATCACGCTACCTGACTTCAAACTCTACTACAAGGCTACAGTAACCAAAACAGCATGGTACTGGTACCAAAACAGAGATCTAGATCAATGGAACAGAACAGAGCCGTCAGAAATAATGCCACCTATCTACAACTATCTGATCTTTGACAAACCTGACAAAAACAAGAAATGGAGAAAGGATTCCCTATTTAATAAATGGTGCTGGGAAAACTGGCTAGCCACATGTAGAAAGCTGAAACTGGATCCCGTCCTTACACCTTATACAAAAATCAACTCAAGATGGATTAAAGACTTAAACGTTAGACCTAAAACCATAAAAACCCTAGAAGAAAACCTAGGCAATACCATTCAGGACATAGGCATGGGCAAGGACTTCATGTCTAAAACACCAAAAGCAATGGCAACAAAAGCCAAAATTGACAAATGGGATCTAATTAAACTAAAGAGCTTCTGCACAGCAAAGGAAACTACCATCAGAGTGAACAGGCAACCTACAAAATGGGAGAAAATTTTCGCAACCTACTCATCTGACAAAGGGCTAATATCCAGAATCTACAATGAACTCCAACAAATTTACAAGAAAACACCAAACAACCCCATCAAAAAGTGGGCGAAGGACATGAACAGACACTCCTCCAAAGAAGACATTTATGCAGCCAAAAAACACATGAAAAAATGCTCACCATCACTGGCCATCAGAGAAATGCAAATCAAAACCACAATGAGATACCATCTCACACCAGTTAGAACGGCAATCATTAAAAAGTCAGGAAACAACAGGTGCTGGAGAGGATGTGGAGAAATAGGAACACTTTTACACTGTTGGTTGGACTGTAAACTAGTTCAACCCTTGTGGAAGTCACTGTGGCGATTCCTCAGGCATCTAGAAATAGAAATTCCATTTGACCCAGCCATCCCATTACTGGGTATATACCCAAAGGACTATAAATCATGCTGCTATAAAGACACATGCACACGTATGATTATTGCGGCATTATACACAATAGCAAAGACTTGGAACCAACCCAAATGCCCAACAATGATAGACTGGATTAAGAAAATGTGGCACATATACACCATGGAATACTAGGCAGCCATAAAAAATGATGAGTTCATATCCTTTGTAGGGACATGGATGAAATTGGAAATCATCGTTCTCAGTAAACTATCGCAGGAACAAAAAACCAAACACCACATATTCTCACTCATAGGTGGGAATTGAACAATGAGAAAACATGGATACAAGAAGGGGAACATCACACTTCGGGTACTGTTGTGGGGTGGGGGGAGGGGCGAGGGACAGCATTGGGAGATATACCTAATGCTAGATGACGAGTTGGTGGGTGCAGCGCACCAGCATGGCACATGTATACACATGAAGCTTACCTGCACGTTGCGCACATGTACCATAGAGCCTCAAGTATAATAATAATAATAATAATAATAATAATAATGATAAAAAGAAAAAAAAATTAAAAAAAAAAGAAAGGGATAAATTCCTCGACACATACACTCTCCCATGACTAAACCAGGAAGAAGTTGAATCTCTGAATAGACTAATAACAGGAGCTGAAATTGTGGCAATAATCAATAGCTTACCAACCAAAAAGAGTCCAGGATCAGATGGGTTCACAGCCGAATTCTACCAGAGGTCCCAGGAGGAACTGGAACCATTACTTCAGAAACTATTCCAATCAATAGAAAAAGAGGGAATCCTTCCTAACTCATTT
Organism: Pongo abelii; assembly: GCF_028885655.2. NCBI lineage: Eukaryota > Metazoa > Chordata > Mammalia > Primates > Hominidae > Pongo > Pongo abelii. The sequence continues at coordinate 6,111,144 of NC_071999.2, forward strand.
TATGAGGCCAGCATCATGCTGATACCAAAGCTGGGCAGAGACACAATCAAAAAAGAGAATTTTAGACCAACATCCTTGATGAATATTGATGCAAAAATCCTCAATAAATTACTGGCAAACCGAATCCAGCCGCACATCAGGCAGCTTATCCACCATGATCAAGTGGGCTTCATCCCTGGGATGCAAGTCTGGTTCAATATACGCAAATCAATAAATGTAATCCAGCATATAAACAGAACCAAAGTCAAAAACCACATGATTATCTCAATACGTGAAGAAAAGGACTTTGACAAAATTCAACAACCCTTCATGCTAAAAACTCTCAATAAATTAGGTATTGATGGGTCGTATCTCAAAATAATAAGAGCTATTTATGACAAACCCACAGCCAATATCATACTGAATGGGCAAAAACTGGAAGCATTCACTTTGAAAACTGGCACAAGACAGGGATGCCCTCTCTCACCACTTCTATTCAACATAGTGTTGGAAGTTCTGGCCAGGGCAATTAGGCAAGAGAAGGAAATCAAGGGTATTCAATTAGGAAAAAAGGAAGTCAAATTCTCCCTGTTTGCAGATGACGTGATAGTATATCTAGAAAACCTCATTGTCTCAGCCCAAAATCTCCTTAAGCTGATAAGCAACTTCAGCAAAGTCTCAGGATACAAAATCAATGCACAAAAATCACAAGCATTCTTATACATCAATAACAGACAAACAGAGAGCCAAATCATGAGTGAACTCCCATTCACAATTGCTTCAAAGAGAATAAAATACCTAGGAAACCAACTTACAAGGGATGTGAAGGACCTCTTCAAGGAGAAAACTACAAACCACTGCTCAAGGAAATAAAAGAGGATACAAACAAATGGAAGAACATTCCATGCTCATGGGTAGGAAGAATCAATATCATGAAAATGGCCATCCTTCCCAAGGTAATTTACAGATTCAATGCCCTCCCCATCAAGTTACCAATGACTTTCTGCACAGAATTGGAAAAAACTACTTTAAAGTTCATATGGAACCAAAAAAGAGCCCGCATCACCAAGTCAATCCTAAGCCAAAAGAACAAAGCTGGAGGCATCACGCTACCTGACTTCAAAGTCTACTACAAGGCTACAGTAACCAAAACAGCATGGTACTGGTACCAAAACAGAGATCTAGATCAATGGAACAGAACAGAGCCGTCAGAAATAATGCCACCTATCTACAACTATCTGATCTTTGACAAACCTGACAAAAACAAGAAATGGAGAAAGGATTCCCTATTTAATAAATGGTGCTGGGAAAACTGGCTAGCCACATGTAGAAAGCTGAAACTGGATCCCGTCCTTACATCTTATACAAAAATCAACTCAAGATGGATTAAAGACTTAAACGTTAGACCTAAAACCATAAAAACCCTAGAAGAAAACCTAGGCAATACCATTCAGGACATAGGCATGGGCAAGGACTTCATGTCTAAAACACCAAAAGCAATGGCAACAAAAGCCAAAATTGACAAATGGGATCTAATTAAACTAAAGAGCTTCTGCACAGCAAAGGAAACTACCATCAGAGTGAACAGGCAACCTACAAAATGGGAGAAAATTTTCGCAACCTACTCATCTGACAAAGGGCTAATATCCAGAATCTACAATGAACTTCAACAAATTTACAAGAAAACACCAAACAACCCCATCAAAAAGTGGGCGAAGGACATGAACAGACACTCCTCCAAAGAAGACATTTATGCAGCCAAAAAACACATGAAAAAATGCTCACCATCACTGGCCATCAGAGAAATGCCAATCAAAACCACAATGAGATACCATCTCACACCAGTTAGAATGGCAATCATTAAAAAGTCAGGAAACAACAGGTGCTGGAGAGGATGTGGAGAAATAGGAACACTTTTACACTGTTGGTGGGACTGTAAACTAGTTCAACCCTTGTGGAAGTCACTGTGGCGATTCCTCAGGGATCTAGAAATAGAAATTCCATTTGACCCAGCCATCCCATTACTGGGTATATACCCAAAGGACTATAAATCATGCTGCTATAAAGACACATGCACACGTATGTTTATTGCGGCATTATACACAATAGCAAAGACTTGGAACCAACCCAAATGCCCAACAATGATAGACTGGATTAAGAAAATGTGGCACATATACACCATGGAATACTAGGCAGCCATAAAAAATGATGAGTTCATATCCTTTGTAGGGACATGGATGAAATTGGAAATCATCGTTCTCAGCAAACCATCGCAGGAACAAAAAACCAAACACCACATATTCTCACTCATAGGTGGGAATTGAACAATGAGAAAACATGGATACAAGAAGGGGAACATCACACTTCGGGTACTGTTGTGGGGTGGGGGGAGGGGCGAGGGACAGCATTGGGAGATATACCTAATGCTAGATGACGAGTTGGTGGGTGCAGCGCACCAGCATGGCACATGTATACACATGAAGCTTACCTGCACGTTGCGCACATGTACCATAGAGCCTCAAGTATAATAATAATAATAATAATAATAATAATAATAATGATAAAAAGAAAAAAAAATTAAAAAAAAAGAAAGGGATAAATTCCTCGACACATACACTCTCCCATGACTAAACCAGGAAGAAGTTGAATCTCTGAATAGACTAATAACAGGAGCTGAAATTGTGGCAATAATCAATAGCTTACCAACCAAAAAGAGTCCAGGATCAGATGGGTTCACAGCCGAATTCTACCAGAGGTCCCAGGAGGAACTGGAACCATTACTTCAGAAACTATTCCAATCAATAGAAAAAGAGGGAATCCTTCCTAACTCATTTTATGAGGCCGGCATCATGCTGATACCAAAGCTGGGCAGAGACACAATCAAAAAAGAGAATTTTAGACCAACATCCTTGATGAATATTGATGCAAAAATCCTCAATAAATTACTGGCAAACCGAATCCAGCCGCACATCAGGCAGCTTATCCACCATGATCAAGTGGGCTTCATCCCTGGGATGCAAGTCTGGTTCAATATACGCAAATCAATAAATGTAATCCAGCATATAAACAGAACCAAAGTCAAAAACCACATGATTATCTCAATACGTGAAGAAAAGGACTTTGACAAAATTCAACAACCCTTCATGCTAAAAACTCTCAATAAATTAGGTATTGATGGGTCGTATCTCAAAATAATAAGAGCTATTTATGACAAACCCACAGCCAATATCATACTGAATGGGCAAAAACTGGAAGCATTCACTTTGAAAACTGGCACAAGACAGGGATGCCCTCTCTCACCACTTCTATTCAACATAGTGTTGGAAGTTCTGGCCAGGGCAATTAGGCAAGAGAAGGAAATCAAGGGTATTCAATTAGGAAAAAAGGAAGTCAAATTCTCCCTGTTTGCAGATGACGTGATAGTATATCTAGAAAACCTCATTGTCTCAGCCCAAAATCTCCTTAAGCTGATAAGCAACTTCAGCAAAGTCTCAGGATACAAAATCAATGCACAAAAATCACAAGCATTCTTATACATCAATAACAGACAAACAGAGAGCCAAATCATGAGTGAACTCCCATTCACAATTGCTTCAAAGAGAATAAAATACGTAGGAAACCAACTTACAAGGGATGTGAAGGACCTCTTCAAGGAGAAAACTACAAACCACTGCTCAAGGAAATAAAAGAGGATACAAACAAATGGAAGAACATTCCATGCTCATGGGTAGGAAGAATCAATATCATGAAAATGGCCATCCTTCCCAAGGTAATTTACAGATTCAATGCCCTCCCCATGAAGTTACCAATGACTTTCTGCACAGAATTGGAAAAAACTACTTTAAAGTTCATATGGAACCAAAAAAGAGCCCGCATCACCAAGTCAATCCTAAGCCAAAAGAACAAAGCTGGAGGCATCACGCTACCTGACTTCAAACTCTACTACAAGGCTACAGTAACCAAAACAGCATGGTACTGGTACCAAAACAGAGATCTAGATCAATGGAAAAGAACAGAGCCGTCAGAAATAATGGCACATATCTACAACAATCTGATCTTTGACAAACCTGACAAAAACAAGAAATGGAGAAAGGATTCCCTATTTAATAAATGGTGCTGGGAAAACTGGCTAGCCACATGTAGAAAGCTGAAACTGGATCCCGTCCTTACACCTTATACAAAAATCAACTCAAGATGGATTAAAGACTTAAACGTTAGACCTAAAACCATAAGAACCCTAGAAGAAAACCTAGGCAATACCATTCAGGACATAGGCATGGGCAAGGACTTCATGTCTAAAACACCAAAAGCAATGGCAACAAAAGCCAAAATTGACAAATGGGATCTAATTAAACTAAAGAGCTTCTGCACAGCAAAGGAAACTACCATCAGAGTGAACAGGCAACCTACAAAATGGGAGAAAATTTCCGCAACCTACTCATCTGACAAAGGGCTAATATCCAGAATCTACAATGAACTCCAACAAATTTACAAGAAAACACCAAACAACCCCATCAAAAAGTGGGCGAAGGACATGAACAGACACTCCTCCAAAGAAGACATTTATGCAGCCAAAAAACACATGAAAAAATGCTCACCATCACTGGCCATCAGAGAAATGCAAATCAAAACCACAATGAGATACCATCTCACACCAGTTAGAATGGCAATCATTAAAAAGTCAGGAAACAACAGGTGCTGGAGAGGATGTGGAGAAATAGGAACACTTTTACACTGTTGGTGGGACTGTAAACTAGTTCAACCCTTGTGGAAGTCACTGTGGCGATTCCTCAGGGATCTAGAACTAGAAATTCCATTTGACCCAGCCATCCCATTACAGGGTATATACCCAAAGGACTATAAATCATGCTGCTATAAAGACACATGCACACGTATGTTTATTGCGGCATTATACACAATAGCATAGACTTGGAACCAACCCAAATGTCCAACAATGATAGACTGGATTAAGAAAATGTGGCACATATACACCATGGAATACTAGGCAGCCATAAAAAATGATGAGTTCATATCCTTTGTAGGGACATGGATGAAATTGGAAATCATCGTTCTCAGTAAACTATCGCAAGAACAAAAAACCAAACAACACATATTCTCACTCATAGGTGGGAATTGAACAATGAGAAAACATGGATACAAGAAGGGGAACATCACACTTCGGGGACTGTTGTGGGGTGGGGGGAGGGGCGAGGGACAGCATTGGGAGATATACCTAATGCTAGATGACGAGTTGGTGGGTGCAGCGCACCAGCATGGCACATGTATACACATGTAGCTTACCTGCACGTTGCCCACATGTACCATAGAGCCTCAAGTATAATAATAATAATAATAATAATGATAAAAAGAAAAAAAAATTAAAAAAAAAGAAAGGGATAAATTCCTCGACACATACACTCTCCCATGACTAAACCAGGAAGAAGTTGAATCTCTGAATAGACTAATAACACGAGCTGAAATTGTGGCAATAATCAATAGTTTGCCAACCAAAAAGAGTCCAGGATCAGATGGGTTCACAGCCGAATTCTACCAGAGGTCCAAGGAGGAACTGGAACCATTACTTCAGAAACTATTCCAATCAATAGAAAAAGAGGGAATCCTTCCTAACTCATTTTATGAGGCCAGCATCATGCTGATACCAAAGCTGGGCAGAGACACAATCAAAAAAGAGAATTTTAGACCAATATCCTTGATGAATATTGATGCAAAAATCCTCAATAAATTACTGGCAAACCGAATCCAGCCGCACATCAGACAGCTTATCCACCATGATCAAGTGGGCTTCATCCCTGGGATGCAAGTCTGGTTCAATATACGCAAATCAATAAATGTAATCCAGCATATAAACAGAACCAAAGTCAAAAACCACATGATTATCTCAATACGTGAAGAAAAGGACTTTGACAAAATTCAACAACCCTTCATGCTAAAAACTCTCAATAAATTAGGTATTGATGGGTCGTATCTCAAAATAATAAGAGCTATTTATGACAAACCCACAGCCAATATCATACTGAATGGGCAAAAACTGGAAGCATTCACTTTGAAAACTGGCACAAGACAGGGATGCCCTCTCTCACCACTTCTATTCAACATAGTGTTGGAAGTTCTGGCCAGGGCAATTAGGCAAGAGAAGGAAATCAAGGGTATTCAATTAGGAAAAAAGGAAGTCAAATTGTCCCTGTTTGCAGATGACGTGATAGTATATCTAGAAAACCCCATTGTCTCAGCCCAAAATCTCCTTAAGCTGATAAGCAACTTCAGCAAACTCTCAGGATACAAAATCAATGCACAAAAATCACAAGCATTCTTATACATCAAGAACAGACAAACAGAGAGCCAAATCATGAGTGAACTCCCATTCACAATTGCTTCAAAGAGAATAAAATACCTAGGAAACCAACTTACAAGGGATGTGAAGGACCTCTTCAAGGAGAAAACTACAAACCACTGCTCAAGGAAATAAAAGAGGATACAAACAAATGGAAGAACATTCCATGCTCATGGGTAGGAAGAATCAATATCATGAAAATGGCCATCCTTCCCAAGGTAATTTACAGATTCAATGAACTCCCCATCAAGTTACCAATGACTTTCTGCACAGAATTGGAAAAAACTACTTTAAAGTTCATATGGAACCAAAAAAGAGCCCGCATCACCAAGTCAATCCTAAGCCAAAAGAACAAAGCTGGAGGCATCACGCTACCTGACTTCAAACTATACTACAAGGCTACAGTAACCAAAACAGCATGGTACTGGTACCAAAACAGAGATCTAGATCAATGGAACAGAACAGAGCCATCAGAAATAATGCCACATATCTACAACTATCTGATCTTTGACAAACCTGACAAAAACAAGAAATGGAGAAAGGATTCCCTATTTAATAAATGGTGCTGGGAAAACTGGCTAGCCACATGTAGAAAGCTGAAACTGGATCCCTTCCTTACACCTTATACAAAAATCAACTCAAGATGGATTAAAGACTTAAACGTTAGACCTAAAACCATAAAAACCCTAGAAGAAATCCTAGGCAATACCATTCAGGACATAGGCATGGGCAAGGACTTCATATCTAAAACACCAAAAGCAATGGCAACAAAAGCCAAAATTGACAAATGGGATCTAATTAAACTAAAGAGCTTCTGCACAGCAAAGGAAACTACCATCAGAGTGAACAGGCAACCTACAAAATGGGAGAAAATTTTCGCAACCTACTCATCTGACAAAGGGCTAATATCCAGAATCTAAAATGAACACCAACAAATTTACAAGAAAACACCAAACAACCCCATCAAAAAGTGGGCGAAGGACATGAACAGACACTCCTCCAAAGAAGACATTTATGCAGAGAAAAAACACATGAAAAAACGCTCACCATCACTGGCCATCAGAGAAATGCAAATCAAAACCACAATGAGATACCATCTCACACCAGTTAGAATGGCAATCATTAAAAAGTCAGGAAACAACAGGTGCTGGAGAGGATGTGGAGAAATAGGAACACTTTTACACTGTTGGTGGGACTGTAAACTAGTTCAACCCTTGTGGAAGTCACTGTGGCGATTCCTCAGGGATCTAGAACTAGAAATTCCATTTGACCCAGCCATCCCATTACTGTGTATATACCCAAAGGACTATAAATCATGCTGCTATAAAGACACATGCACACGTATGTTTATTGCGGCATTATACACAATAGCAAAGACTTGGAACCAACCCAAATGTCCAACAATGATAGACTGGATTAAGAAAATGTGGCACATATACACCATGGAATACTAGGCAGCCATAAAAAATGATGAGTTCATATCCTTTGTAGGGACATGGATGAAATTGGAAATCATCGTTCTCAGTAAACTATCGCAAGAACAAAAAACCAAACACCACATATTCTCACTCACAGGTGGGAATTGAACAATGAGAAAACATGGATACAAGAAGGGGAACATGACACTTCGGGGACTGTTGTGGGGTGGGGGGAGGGGCGAGGGACAGCATTGGGAGATATACCTAATGCTAGATGACGAGTTGGTGGGTGCAGCGCACCAGCATGGCACCTGTATACACATGTAGCTTACCTGCACGTTGCGCACATGTACCATAGAGCCTCAAGTATGATAATCATAATAATAATAATAATAATAATAATAATAATGATAAAAAGAAAAAAAAATTAAAAAAATAAGAAAGGGATAAATTCCTCGACACATACACTCTCCCATGACTAAACCAGGAAGAAGTTGAATCTCTGAATAGACTAATAACAGGAGCTGAAATTGTGGCAATAATCAATAGCTTACCAACCAAAAAGAGTCCAGGATCAGATGGGTTCACAGCCGAATTCTACCTGAGGTCCAAGGAGGAACTGGAACCATTACTTCAGAAACTATTCCAATCAATAGAAAAAGAGGGAATCCTTCCTAACTCATTTTATGAGGCCAGCATCATGCTGATACCAAAGCTGGGCAGAGACACAATCAAAAAAGAGAATTTTAGACCAATATCCTTGATGAATATTGATGCAAAAATCCTCAATAAATTACTGGCAAAACGAATCCAGCCGCACATCAGGCAGCTTCTCCACCATGATCAAGTGGGCTTCAGCCCTGGGATGCAAGTCTGGTTCAATATACGCAAATCAATAAATGTAATCCAGCATATAAACAGAACCAAAGTCAAAAACCACATGATTATCTCAATACGTGAAGAAAAGGACTTTGACAAAATTCAACAACCCTTCATGCTAAAAACTCTCAATAAATTAGGTATTGATGGGTCGTATCTCAAAATAATAAGAGCTATTTATGACAAACCCACAGCCAATATCATACTGAATGGGCAAAAACTGGAAGCATTCACTTTGAAAACTGGCACAAGACAGGGATGCCCTCTCTCACCACTTCTATTCAACATAGTGTTGGAAGTTCTGGCCAGGGCAATTAGGCAAGAGAAGGAAATCAAGGGTATTCAATTAGGAAAAAAGGAAGTCAAATTCTCCCTGTTTGCAGATGACGTGATAGTATATCTAGAAAACCCCATTGTCTCAGCCCAAAATCTCCTTAAGCTGATAAGCAACTTCAGCAAAGTCTCAGGATACAAAATCAATGCACAAAAATCACAAGCATTCTTATACATCAATAACAGACAAACAGAGAGCCAAATCATGAGTGAACTCCCATTCACAATTGCTTCAAAGAGAATAAAATACCTAGGAAACCAACTTACAAGGGATGTGAAGGACCTCTTCAAGGAGAAAACTACAAACCACTGCTCAAGGAAATAAAAGAGGAGACAAACAAATGGAAGAACATTCCATGCTCATGGGTAGGAAGAATCAATATCATGAAAATGGCCATCCTTCCCAAGGTAATTTACAGATTCAATGCCCTCCCCATCAAGTTACCAATGACTTTCTGCACAGAATTGGAAAAAACTACTTTAAAGTTCATATGGAACCAAAAAAGAGCCCGCATCACCAAGTCAATCCTAAGCCAAAAGAACAAAGCTGGAGGCATCACGCTACCTGACTTCAAACTCTACTACAAGGCTACAGTAACCAAAACAGCATGGTACTGGTACCAAAACAGAGATCTAGATCAATGGAACAGAACAGAGCCGTCAGAAATAATGCCACCTATCTACAACTATCTGATCTTTGACAAACCTGACAAAAACAAGAAATGGAGAAAGGATTCCCTATTTAATAAGTGGTGCTGGGAAAACTGGCTAGCCACATGTAGAAAGCTGAAACTGGATCCCGTCCTTACACCTTATACAAAAATCAACTCAAGATGGATTAAAGACTTAAACGTTAGACCTAAAACCATAAAAACCCTAGAAGAAAACCTAGGCAATACCATTCAGGACATAGGCATGGGCAAGGACTTCATGTCTAAAACACCAAAAGCAATGGCAACAAAAGCCAAAATTGACAAATGGGATCTAATTAAACTAAAGAGCTTCTGCACAGCAAAGGAAACTACCATCAGAGTGAACAGGCAACCTACAAAATGGGAGAAAATTTTCGCAACCTACTCATCTGACAAAGGGCTAATATCCAGAATCTACAATGAACTCCAACAAATTTACAAGAAAACACCAAACAACCCCATCAAAAAGTGGGCGAAGGACATGAACAGACACTCCTCCAAAGAAGACATTTATGCAGCCAAAAAACACATGAAAAAATGCTCACCATCACTGGCCATCAGAGAAATGCAAATCAAAACCACAATGAGATACCATCTCACACCAGTTGGAACGGCAATCATTAAAAAGTCAGGAAACAACAGGTGCTGGAGAGGATGTGGAGAAATAGGAACACTTTTACACTGTTGGTGGGACTGTAAACTAGTTCAACCCTTGTGGAAGTCACTGTGGCGATTCCTCAGGGATCTAGAACTAGAAATTCCATTTGACCCAGCCATCCCATTACTGGGTATATACCCAAAGGACTATAAATCATGCTGCTATAAAGACACATGCACACGTATGTTTATTGCGGCATTATACACAATAGCAAAGACTTGGAACCAACCCAAATGTCCAACAATGATAGACTGGATTAAGAAAATGTGGCACATATACACCATGGAATACTAGGCAGCCATAAAAAATGATGAGTTCATATCCTTTGTAGGGACATGGATGAAATTGGAAATCATCGTTCTCAGTAAACTATCGCAGGAACAAAAAACCAAACACCACATATTCTCACTCAAAGGTGGGAATTGAACAATGAGAAAACATGGATACAAGAAGGGGAACATCACACTTCGGGTACTGTTGTGGGGTGGGGGGAGGGGCGAGGGACAGCATTGGGAGATATACCTAATGCTAGATGACGAGTTGGTGGGTGCAGCGCATCAGCATGGCACATGTATACACATGAAGCTTACCTGCACGTTGCGCACATGTACCATAGAGCCTCAAGTATAATAATAATAATAATAATAATAATAATGATAAAAAGAAAAAAAAATTAAAAAAAAAGAAAGGGATAAATTCCTCGACACATACACTCTCCCATGACTAAACCAGGAAGAAGTTGAATCTCTGAATAGACTAATAACAGGAGCTGAAATTGTGGCAATAATCAATAGCTTACCAACCAAAAAGAGTCCAGGATCAGATGGGTTCACAGCCGAATTCTACCAGAGGTCCCAGGAGGAACTGGAACCATTACTTCAGAAACTATTCCAATCAATAGAAAAAGAGGGAATCCTTCCTAACTCATTTTATGAGGCCAGCATCATGCTGATACGAAAGCTGGGCAGAGACCCAATCAAAAAAGAGAAATTTAGACCAACATCCTTGATGAATATTGATGCAAAAATCCTCAATAAATTACTGGCAAACCGAATCCAGCCGCACATCAGGCAGCTTATCCACCATGATCAAGTGGGCTTCATCCCTGGGATGCAAGTCTGGTTCAATATACGCAAATCAATAAATGTAATCCAGCATATAAACAGAACCAAAGTCAAAAACCACATGATTATCTCAATACGTGAAGAAAAGGACTTTGACAAAATTCAACAACCCTTCATGCTAAAAACTCTCAATAAATTAGGTATTGATGGGTCGTATCTCAAAATAATAAGAGCTATTTATGACAAACCCACAGCCAATATCATACTGAATGGGCAAAAACTGGAAGCATTCACTTTGAAAACTGGCACAAGACAGGGATGCCCTCTCTCACCACTTCTATTCAACATAGTGTTGGAAGTTCTGGCCAGGGCAATTAGGCAAGAGAAGGAAATCAAGGGTATTCAATTAGGAAAAAAGGAAGTCAAATTCTCCCTGTTTGCAGATGACGTTATAGTATATCTAGAAAACCTCATTGTCTCAGCCCAAAATCTCCTTAAGCTGATAAGCAACTTCAGCAAAGTCTCAGGATACAAAATCAATGCACAAAATTCACAAGCATTCTTATACATCAATAACAGACAAACAGAGAGCCAAATCATGAGTGAACTCCCATTCACAATTGCTTCAAAGAGAATAAAATACCTAGGAAACCAACTTACAAGGGATGTGAAGGACCTCTTCAAGGAGAAAACTACAAACCACTGCTCAAGGAAATAAAAGAGGATACAAACAAATGGAAGAACATTCCATGCTCATGGGTAGGAAGAATCAATATCATGAAAATGGCCATCCTTCCCAAGGTAATTTACAGATTCAATGCCCTCCCCATCAAGTTACCAATGACTTTCTGCACAGAATTGGAAAAAACTAGTTTAAAGTTCATATGGAACCAAAAAAGAGCCCGCATCACCAAGTCAATCCTAAGCCAAAAGAACAAAGCTGGAGGCATCACGCTACCTGACTTCAAACTCTACTACAAGGCTACAGTAACCAAAACAGCATGGTACTGGTACCAAAACAGAGATCTAGATCAATGGAACAGAACAGAGCCGTCAGAAATAATGCCACATATCTACAACTATCTGGTCTTTGACAAACCTGACAAAAACAAGAAATGGAGAAAGGATTCCCTATTTAATAAATGGTGCTGGGAAAACTGGCTAGCCACATGTAGAAAGCTGAAACTGGATCCCGTCCTTACACCTTATACAAAAATCAACTCAAGATGGATTAAAGACTTAAACGTTAGACCTAAAACCATAAGAACCCTAGAAGAAAACCTAGGCAATACAATTCAGGACATAGGCATGGGCAAGGACTTCATGTCGAAAACACCAAAAGCAATGGCAACAAAAGCCAAAATTGACAAATGGGATCTAATTAAACTAAAGAGCTTCTGCACAGCAAAGGAAACTACCATCAGAGTGAACAGGCAACCTACAAAATGGGAGAAAATTTCCGCAACCTACTCATCTGACAAAGGGCTAATATCCAGAATCTACAATGAACTCCAACAAATTTACAAGAAAACACCAAACAACCCCATCAAAAAGTGGGCGAAGGACATGAACAGACACTCCTGCAAAGAAGACATTTATGCAGCCAAAAAACACATGAAAAAATGCTCACCATCACTGGCCATCAGAGAAATGCAAAGCAAAACCACAATGAGATACCATCTCACACCAGTTAGAATGGCAATCATTAAAAAGTCAGGAAACAACAGGTGCTGGAGAGGATGTGGAGAAATAGGAACACTTTTACACTGTTGGTGGGACTGTAAACTAGTTCAACACTTGTGGAAGTCACTGTGGCGATTCCTCAGGGATCTAGAACTAGAAATTCCATTTTACCCAGCCATCCCATTACAGGGTATATACCCAAAGGACTATAAATCATGCTGCTATAAAGACACATGCACACGTATGTTTATTGCGGCATTATACACAATAGCAAAGACTTGGAACCAACCCAAATGTCCAACAATGATAGACTGGATTAAGAAAATGTGGCACATATACACCATGGAATACTAGGCAGCCATAAAAAATGATGAGTTCATATCCTTTGTAGGGACATGGATGAAATTGGAAATCATCGTTCTCAGTAAACTATCGCAAGAACAAAAAACCAAACAATACATATTCTCACTCATAGGTGGGAATTGAACAATGAGGAAACATGGATACAAGAAGGGGAACATCACACTTCGGGGACTGTTGTGGGGTGGGGGGAGGGGCGAGGGACAGCATTGGGAGATATACCTAATGCTAGATGACGAGTTGGTGGGTGCAGCGCACCAGCATGGCACATGTATACACATGTAGCTTACCTGCACGTTGCGCACATGTACCATAGAGCCTCAAGTATAATAATAATCATAATAATAATGATAAAAAGAAAAAAAAATTAAAAAAAAAGAAAGGGATAAATTCCTCGACACATACACTCTCCCATGACTAAAACAGGAAGAAGTTGAATCTCTGAATAGACTAATAAGAGGAGCTGAAATTGTGGCAATAATCAATAGCTTACCAACAAAAAAGAGTCCAGGATCAGATGGGTTCACAGCCGAATTCTACCAGAGGTCCAAGGAGGAACTGGAACCATTACTTCAGAAACTATTCCAATCAATAGAAAAAGAGGGAATCCTTCCTAACTCATTTTATGAGGCCAGCATCATGCTGATACCAAAGCTGGGCAGAGACACAATCAAAAAAGAGAATTTTAGACCAATATCCTTGATGAATATTGATGCAAAAATCCTCAATAAATTACTGGCAAACCGAATCCAGCCGCACATCAGACAGCTTATCCACCATGATCAAGTGGGCTTCATCCCTGGGATGCAAGTCGGGTTCAATATACGCAAATCAATAAATGTAATCCAGCATATAAACAGAACCAAAGTCAAAAACCACATGATTATCTCAATACGTGAAGAAAAGGACTTTGACAAAATTCAACAACCCTTCATGCTAAAAACTCTCAATAAATTAGGTATTGATGGGTCGTATCTCAAAATAATAAGAGCTATTTATGACAAACCCACAGCCAATATCATACTGAATGGGCAAAAACTGGAAGCATTCACTTTGAAAACTGGCACAAGACAGGGATGCCCTCTCTCACCACTTCTATTCAACATAGTGTTGGAAGTTCTGGCCAGGGCAATTAGGCAAGAGAAGGAAATCAAGGGTATTCAATTAGGAAAAAAGGAAGTCAAATTCTCCCTGTTTGCAGATGACGTGATAGTATATCTAGAAAACCCCATTGTCTCAGCCCAAAATCTCCTTAAGCTGATAAGCAACTTCAGCAAACTCTCAGGATACAAAATCAATGCACAAAAATCACAAGCATTCTTATACATCAAGAACAGACAAACAGAGAGCCAAATCATGAGTGAACTCCCATTCACAATTGCTTCAAAGAGAATAAAATACCTAGGAAACCAACTTACAAGGGATGTGAAGGACCTCTTCAAGGAGAAAACTACAAACCACTGCTCAAGGAAATAAAAGAGGATACAAACAAATGGAAGAACATTCCATGCTCATGGGTAGGAAGAATCAATATCATGAAAATGGCCATCCTTCCCAAGGTAATTTACAGATTCAATGCCCTCCCCATCAAGTTACCAATGACTTTCTGCACAGAATTGGAAAAAACTACTTTAAAGTTCATATGGAACCAAAAAAGAGCCCGCATCACCAAGTCAATCCTAAGCCAAAAGAACAAAGCTGGAGGCATCACGCTACCTGACTTCAAACTCTACTACAAGGCTACAGTAACCAAAACAGCATGGTACTGGTACCAAAACAGAGATCTAGATCAATGGAACAGAACAGAGCCGTCAGAAATAATGCCACATATCTACAACTATCTGGTCTTTGACAAACCTGACAAAAACAAGAAATGGAGAAAGGATTCCCTATTTAATAAATGGTGCTGGGAAAACTGGCTAGCCACATGTAGAAAGCTGAAACTGGATCCCGTCCTTACACCTTATACAAAAATCAACTCAAGATGGATTAAAGACTTAAACGTTAGACCTAAAACCATAAGAACCCTAGAAGAAAACCTAGGCAATACAATTCAGGACATAGGCATGGGCAAGGACTTCATGTCGAAAACACCAAAAGCAATGGCAACAAAAGCCAAAATTGACAAATGGGATCTAATTAAACTAAAGAGCTTCTGCACAGCAAAGGAAACTACCATCAGAGTGAACAGGCAACCTACAAAATGGGAGAAAATTTCCGCAACCTACTCATCTGACAAAGGGCTAATATCCAGAATCTACAATGAACTCCAACAAATTTACAAGAAAACACCAAACAACCCCATCAAAAAGTGGGCGAAGGACATGAACAGACACTCCTGCAAAGAAGACATTTATGCAGCCAAAAAACACATGAAAAAATGCTCACCATCACTGGCCATCAGAGAAATGCAAAGCAAAACCACAATGAGATACCATCTCACACCAGTTAGAATGGCAATCATTAAAAAGTCAGGAAACAACAGGTGCTGGAGAGGATGTGGAGAAATAGGAACACTTTTACACTGTTGGTGGGACTGTAAACTAGTTCAACACTTGTGGAAGTCACTGTGGCGATTCCTCAGGGATCTAGAACTAGAAATTCCATTTTACCCAGCCATCCCATTACAGGGTATATACCCAAAGGACTATAAATCATGCTGCTATAAAGACACATGCACACGTATGTTTATTGCGGCATTATACACAATAGCAAAGACTTGGAACCAACCCAAATGTCCAACAATGATAGACTGGATTAAGAAAATGTGGCACATATACACCATGGAATACTAGGCAGCCATAAAAAATGATGAGTTCATATCCTTTGTAGGGACATGGATGAAATTGGAAATCATCGTTCTCAGTAAACTATCGCAAGAACAAAAAACCAAACAACACATATTCTCACTCATAGGTGGGAATTGAACAATGAGGAAACATGGATACAAGAAGGGGAACATCACACTTCGGGGACTGTTGTGGGGTGGGGGGAGGGGCGAGGGACAGCATTGGGAGATATACCTAATGCTAGATGACGAGTTGGTGGGTGCAGCGCACCAGCATGGCACATGTATACACATGTAGCTTACCTGCACGTTGCGCACATGTACCATAGAGCCTCAAGTATAATAATAATAATAATAATAATGATAAAAAGAAAAAAAAATTAAAAAAAAAGAAAGGGATAAATTCCTCGACACATACACTCTCCCATGACAAAACCAGGAAGAAGTTGAATCTCTGAATAGACTAATAACAGGAGCTGAAATTGTGGCAATAATCAATGGCTTACCAACCAAAAAGAGTCCAGGATCAGATGGGTTCACAGCCGAATTCTACCAGAGGTCCCAGGAGGAACTGGAACCATTACTTCAGAAACTATTCCAATCAATAGAAAAAGAGGGAATCCTTCCTAACTCATTTTATGAGGCCAGCATCATGCTGATACCAAAGCTGGGCAGAGACACAATCAAAAAAGAGAATTTTAGACCAACATCCTTGATGAATATTGATGCAAAAATCCTCAATAAATTACTGGCAAACCGAATCCAGCCGCACATCAGGCAGCTTATCCACCATGATCAAGTGGGCTTCATCCCTGGGATGCAAGTCTGGTTCAATATACGCAAATCAATAAATGTAATCCAGCATATAAACAGAACCAAAGTCAAAAACCACATGATTATCTCAATACGTGAAGAAAAGGACTTTGACAAAATTCAACAACCCTTCATGCTAAAAACTCTCAATAAATTAGGTATTGATGTGTCGTATCTCAAAATAATAAGAGCTATTTATGACAAACCCACAGCCAATATCATACTGAATGGGCAAAAACTGGAAGCATTCACTTTGAAAACTGGCACAAGACAGGGATGCCCTCTCTCACCACTTCTATTCAACATAGTGTTGGAAGTTCTGGCCAGGGCAATTAGGCAAGAGAAGGAAATCAAGGGTATTCAATTAGGAAAAAAGGAAGTCAAATTCTCCCTGTTTGCAGATGACGTGATAGTATATCTAGAAAACCTCATTGTCTCAGCCCAAAATCTCCTTAAGCTGATAAGCAACTTCAGCAAAGTCTCAGGATACAAAATCAATGCACAAAAATCACAAGCATTCTTATACATCAATAACAGACAAACAGAGAGCCAAATCATGAGTGAACTCCCATTCACAATTGCTTCAAAGAGAATAAAATACGTAGGAAACCAACTTACAAGGGATGTGAAGGACCTCTTCAAGGAGAAAACTACAAACCACTGCTCAAGGAAATAAAAGAGGATACAAACAAATGGAAGAACATTCCATGCTCATGGGTAGGAAGAATCAATATCATGAAAATGGCCATCCTTCCCAAGGTAATTTACAGATTCAATGCCCTCCCCATCAAGTTACCAATGACTTTCTGCACAGAATTGGAAAAAACTACTTTAAAGTTCATATGGAACCAAAAAAGAGCCCGCATCACCAAGTCAATCCTAAGCCAAAAGAACAAAGCTGGAGGCATCACGCTACCTGACTTCAAACTCTACTACAAGGCTACAGTAACCAAAACAGCATGGTACTGGTACCAAAACAGAGATCTAGATCAATGGAAAAGAACAGAGCCGTCAGAAATAATGCCACCTATCTACAACTATCTGATCTTTGACAAACCTGACAAAAACAAGAAATGGAGAAAGGATTCCCTATTTAATAAATGGTGCTGGGAAAACTGGCTAGCCACATGTAGAGAGCTGAAACTGGATCCCTTCCTTACACCTTATACAAAAATCAACTCAAGATGGATTAAAGACTTAAACGTTAGACCTAAAACCATAAAAACCCTAGAAGAAAACCTAGGCAATACCATTCAGGACATAGGCATGGGCAAGGACTTCATGTCTAAAACACCAAAAGCAATGGCAACAAAAGCCAAAATTGACAAATGGGATCTAATTAAACTAAAGAGCTTCTGCACAGCAAAGGAAACTACCATCAGAGTGAACAGGCAACCTACAAAATGGGAGAAAATTTTCGCAACCTACTCATCTGAAAAAGGGCTAATATCCAGAATCTAAAATGAACACCAACAAATTTACAAGAAAACACCAAACAACCCCATCAAAAAGTGGGCGAAGGACGTGAACAGACACTCCTCCAAAGAAGACATTTATGCAGCCAAAAAACACATGAAAAAACGCTCACCATCACTGGCCATCAGAGAAATGCAAATCAAAACCACAATGAGATACCATCTCACACCAGTTAGAATGGCAATCATTAAAAAGTCAGGAAACAACAGGTGCTGGAGAGGATGTGGAGAAATAGGAACACTTTTACACTGTTGGTGGGACTGTAAACTAGTTCAACCCTTGTGGAAGTCACTGTGGCGATTCCTCAGGGATCTAGAACTAGAAATTCCATTTGACCCAGCCATCCCATTACTGTGTATATACCCAAAGGACTATAAATCATGCTGCTATAAAGACACATGCACACGTATGTTTATTGCGGCATTATACACAATAGCAAAGACTTGGAACCAACCCAAATGTCCAACAATGATAGACTGGATTAAGAAAATGTGGCACATATACACCATGGAATACTAGGCAGCCATAAAAAATGATGAGTTCATATCCTTTGTAGGGACATGGATGAAATTGGAAATCATCGTTCTCAGTAAACTATCGCAAGAACAAAAAACCAAACACCACATATTCTCACTCATAGGTGGGAATTGAATAATGAGAAAACATGGATACAAGAAGGGGAACATGACACTTCGGGGACTGTTGTGGGGTGGGGGGAGGGGCGAGGGACAGCATTGGGAGATATACCTAATGCTAGATGACGAGTTGGTGGGTGCAGCGCACCAGCATGGCACATGTATACACATGTAGCTTACCTGCACGTTGCGCACATGTACCATAGAGCCTCAAGTATAATAATAATAATAATAATAATGATAAAAAGAAAAAAAAATTAAAAAAAAAGAAAGGGATAAATTCCTCGACACATACACTCTCCCATGACTAAACCAGGAAGAAGTTGAATCTCTGAATACACTAATAACAGGAGCTGAAATTGTGGCATTAATCAATGGCTTACCAACCAAAAAGAGTCCAGGATCAGATGGGTTCACAGCCGAATTCTACCAGAGGTCCCAGGAGGAACTGGAACCATTACTTCAGAAACTATTCCAATCAATAGAAAAAGAGGGAATCCTTCCTAACTCATTTTATGAGGCCAGCATCATGCTGATACCAAAGCTGGGCAGAGACACAATCAAAAAAGAGAATTTTAGACCAACATCCTTGATGAATATTGATGCAAAAATCCTCAATAAATTACTGGCAAACCGAATCCAGCCGCACATCAGGCAGCTTATCCACCATGATCAAGTGGGCTTCATCCCTGGGATGCAAGTCTGGTTCAATATACGCAAATCAATAAATGTAATCCAGCATATAAACAGAACCAAAGTCAAAAACCACATGATTATCTCAATACGTGAAGAAAAGGACTTTGACAAAATTCAACAACCCTTCATGCTAAAAACTCTCAATAAATTAGGTATTGATGCGTCGTATCTCAAAATAATAAGAGCTATTTATGACAAACCCACAGCCAATATCATACTGAATGGGCAAAAACTGGAAGCATTCACTTTGAAAACTGGCACAAGACAGGGATGCCCTCTCTCACCACTTCTATTCAACATAGTGTTGGAAGTTCTGGCCAGGGCAATTAGGCAAGAGAAGGAAATCAAGGGTATTCAATTAGGAAAAAAGGAAGTCAAATTCTCCCTGTTTGCAGATGACGTGATAGTATATCTAGAAAACCTCATTGTCTCAGCCCAAAATCTCCTTAAGCTGATAAGCAACTTCAGCAAAGTCTCAGGATACAAAATCAATGCACAAAAATCACAAGCATTCTTATACATCAATAACAGACAAACAGAGAGCCAAATCATGAGTGAACTCCCATTCACAATTGC
Organism: Pongo abelii; assembly: GCF_028885655.2. NCBI lineage: Eukaryota > Metazoa > Chordata > Mammalia > Primates > Hominidae > Pongo > Pongo abelii. The sequence goes on from NC_071999.2 coordinate 6,131,546, forward strand.
TTCAAACAGAATAAAATACCTAGGAAACCAACTTACAAGGGATGTGAAGGACCTCTTCAAGGAGAAAACTACAAACCACTGCTCAAGGAAATAAAAGAGGATACAAACAAATGGAAGAACATTCCATGCTCATGGGTAGGAAGAATCAATATCATGAAAATGGCCATCCTTCCCAAGGTAATTTACAGATTCAATGCCCTCCCCATCAAGTTACCAATGACTTTCTGCACAGAATTGGAAAAAACTACTTTAAAGTTCATATGGAACCAAAAAAGAGCCCGCATCACCAAGTCAATCCTAAGCCAAAAGAACAAAGCTGGAGGCATCACGCTACCTGACTTCAAACTCTACTACAAGGCTACAGTAACCAAAACAGCATGGTACTGGTACCAAAACAGAGATCTAGATCAATGGAACAGAACAGAGCCGTCAGAAATAATGCCACCTATCTACAACTATCTGATCTTTGACAAACCTGACAAAAACAAGAAATGGAGAAAGGATTCCCTATTTAATAAATGGTGCTGGGAAAACTGGCTAGCCACATGTAGAAAGCTGAAACTGGATCCCGTCCTTACACCTTATACAAAAATCAACTCAAGATGGATTAAAGACTTAAACGTTAGACCTAAAACCATAAAAACCCTAGAAGAAAACCTAGGCAATACCATTCAGGACATAGGCATGGGCAAGGACTTCATGTCTAAAACACCAAAAGCAATGGCAACAAAAGCCAAAATTGACAAATGGGATCTAATTAAACTAAAGAGCTTCTGCACATCAAAGGAAACTACCATCAGAGTGAACAGGCAACCTACAAAATGGGAGAAAATTTCCGCAACCTACTCATCTGACAAAGGGCTAATATCCAGAATCTACAATGAACTCCAACAAATTTACAAGAAAACACCAAACAACCCCATCAAAAAGTGGGCGAAGGACATGAACAGACACTCCTCCAAAGAAGACATTTATGCAGCCAAAAAACACATGAAAAAATGCTCACCATCACTGGCCATCAGAGAAATGCAAATCAAAACCACAATGAGATACCATCTCACACCAGTTAGAATGGCAATCATTAAAAAGTCAGGAAACAACAGGTGCTGGAGAGGATGTGGAGAAATAGGAACACTTTTACACTGTTGGTGGGACTGTAAACTAGTTCAACCCTTGTGGAAGTCACTGTGGCGATTCCTCAGGGATCTAGAACTAGAAATTCCATTTGACCCAGCCATCCCATTACTGGGTATATACCCAAAGGACTATAAATCATGCTGCTATAAAGACACATGCACACGTATGTTTATTGCGGCATTATACACAATAGCAAAGACTTGGAACCAACCCAAATGTCCAACAATGATAGACTGGATTAAGAAAATGTGGCACATATACACCATGGAATACTAGGCAGCCATAAAAAATGATGAGTTCATATCCTTTGTAGGGACATGGATGAAATTGGAAATCATCGTTCTCAGTAAACTATCGCAAGAACAGAAAACCAAACACCACATATTCTCACTCATAGGTGGGAATTGAACAATGAGAAAACATGGATACAAGAAGGGGAACATCACACTTCGGGGACTGTTGTGGGGTGGGGGGAGGGGCGAGGGACAGCATTGGGAGATATACCTAATGCTAGATGACGAGTTGGTGGGTGCAGCGCACCAGCATGGCACATGTATACACATGTAGCTTACCTGCACGTTGCGCACATGTACCATAGAGCCTCAAGTATAATAATAATAATAATAATAATGATAAAAAGAAAAAAAAATTAAAAAAAAAGAAAGGGATAAATTCCTCGACACATACACTCTCCCATGACTAAACCAGGAAGAAGTTGAATCTCTGAATAGACTAATAACAGGAGCTGAAATTGTGGCAATAATCAATAGCTTACCAACCAAAAAGAGTCCAGGATCAGATGGGTTCACAGCCGAATTCTACCAGAGGTCCAAGGAGGAACTGGAACCATTACTTCAGAAACTATTCCAATCAATAGAAAAAGAGGGAATCCTTCCTAACTCATTTTATGAGGCCAGCATCATGCTGATACCAAAGCTGGGCAGAGACACAATCAAAAAAGAGAATTTTAGACCAATATCCTTGATGAATATTGATGCAAAAATCCTCAATAAATTACTGGCAAACCGAATCCAGCCGCACATCAGGCAGCTTATCCACCATGATCAAGTGGGCTTCATCCCTGGGATGCAAGTCTGGTTCAATATACGCAAATCAATAAATGTAATCCAGCATATAAACAGAACCAAAGTCAAAAACCACATGATTATCTCAATACGTGAAGAAAAGGACTTTGACAAAATTCAACAACCCTTCATGCTAAAAACTCTCAATAAATTAGGTATTGATGTGTCGTATCTCAAAATAATAAGAGCTATTTATGACAAACCCACAGCCAATATCATACTGAATGGGCAAAAACTGGAAGCATTCACTTTGAAAACTGGCACAAGACAGGGATGCCCTCTCTCACCACTTCTATTCAACATAGTGTTGGAAGTTCTGGCCAGGGCAATTAGGCAAGAGAAGGAAATCAAGGGTATTCAATTAGGAAAAAAGGAAGTCAAATTCTCCCTGTTTGCAGATGAGGTGATAGTATATCAAGAAAACCCCATTGTCTCAGCCCAAAATCTCCTTAAGCTGATAAGCAACTTCAGCAAAGTCTCAGGATACAAAATCAATGGACAAAAATCACAAGCATTCTTATACATCAATAACAGACAAACAGAGAGCCAAATCATGAGTGAACTCCCATTCACAATTGCTTCAAAGAGAATAAAATACCTAGGAATCCAACTTACAAGGGATGTGAAGGACCTCTTCAAGGAGAAAACTACAAACCACTGCTCAAGGAAATAAAAGAGGAGACAAACAAATGGAAGAACATTCCATGCTCATGGGTAGGAAGAATCAATATCATGAAAATGGCCATCCTTCCCAAGGTAATTTACAGATTCAATGCCCTCCCCATCAAGTTACCAATGACTTTCTGCACAGAATTGGAAAAAACTACTTTAAAGTTCATGTGGAACCAAAAAAGAGCCCGCATCACCAAGTCAATCCTAAGCCAAAAGAACAAAGCTGGAGGCATCACGCTACCTGACTTCAAAGTCTACTACAAGGCTACAGTAACCAAAACAGCATGGTACTGGTACCAAAACAGAGATCTAGATCAATGGAAAAGAACAGAGCCGTCAGAAATAATGCCACCTATCTACAACTATCTGATCTTTGACAAACCTGACAAAAACAAGAAATGGAGAAAGGATTCCCTATATAATAAATGGTGCTGGGAAAACTGGCTAGCCACATGTAGAAAGCTGAAACTGGATCCCGTCCTTACACCTTATACAAAAATCAACTCAAGATGGATTAAAGACTTAAACGTTAGACCTAAAACCATAAAAACCCTAGAAGAAAACCTAGGCAATACCATTCAGGACATAGGCATGGGCAAGGACTTCATGTATAAAACACCAAAAGCAATGGCAACAAAAGCCAAAATTGACAAATGGGATCTAATTAAACTAAAGAGCTTCTGCACAGCAAAGGAAACTACCATCAGAGTGAACAGGCAACCTACAAAATGGGAGAAAATTTTCGCAACCTACTCATCTGACAAAGGGCTAATATCCAGAATCTACAATGAACTCCAACAAATTTACAAGAAAACACCAAACAACCCCATCAAAAAGTGGGCGAAGGACATGAACAGACACTCCTCCAAAGAAGACATTTATGCAGCCAAAAAACACATGAAAAAATGCTCACCATCACTGGCCATCAGAGAAATGCAAATCAAAACCACAATGAGATACCATCTCACACCAGTTAGAACGGCAATCATTAAAAAGTCAGGAAACAACAGGTGCTGGAGAGGATGTGGAGAAATAGGAACGCTTTTACACTGTTGGTGGGACTGTAAACTAGTTCAACCCTTGTGGAAGTCACTGTGGCGATTCCTCAGGGATCTAGAACTAGAAATTCCATTTGACCCAGCCATCCCATTACTGGGTATATACCCAAAGGACTATAAATCATGCTGCTATAAAGACACATGCACACGTATGTTTATTGCGGCATTATACACAATAGCAAAGACTTGGAACCAACCCAAATGTCCAACAATGATAGACTGGATTAAGAAAATGTGGCACATATACACCATGGAATACTAGGCAGCCATAAAAAATGATGAGTTCATATCCTTTGTAGGGACATGGATGAAATTGGAAATCATCGTTCTCAGTAAACTATCGCAAGAACAAAAAACCAAACACCACATATTCTCACTCATAGGTGGGAATTGAACAATGAGAAAACATGGATACAAGAAGGGGAACATCACACTTCGGGTACTGTTGTGGGGTGGGGGGAGGGGCGAGGGACAGCATTGGGAGATATACCTAATGCTAGATGACGAGTTGGTGGGTGCAGCGCACCAGCATGGCACATGTATACACACGAAGCTTACCTGCACGTTGCGCACATGTACCATAGAGCCTCAAGTATAATAATAATAATAATAATAATAATAATAATGATAAAAAGAAAAAAAAATTAAAAAAAAAAGAAAGGGATAAATTCCTCGACACATACACTCTCCCATGACTAAACCAGGAAGAAGTTGAATCTCTGAATAGACTAATAACAGGAGCTGAAATTGTGGCAATAATCAATAGCTTACCAACCAAAAAGAGTCCAGGATCACATGGGTTCACAGCCGAATTCTACCAGAGGTCCCAGGAGGAACTGGAACCATTACTTCAGAAACTATTCCAATCAATAGAAAAAGAGGGAATCCTTCCTAACTCATTTTATGAGGCCAGCATCATGCTGATACCAAAGCTGGGCAGAGACACAATCAAAAAAGAGAATTTTAGACCAACATCCTTGATGAATATTGATGCAAAAATCCTCAATAAATTACTGGCAAACCGAATCCAGCCGCACATCAGGCAGCTTATCCACCATGATCAAGTGGGCTTCATCCCTGGGATGCAAGTCTGGTTCAATATACGCAAATCAATAAATGTAATCCAGCATATAAACAGAACCAAAGTCAAAAACCACATGATTATCTCAATACGTGAAGAAAAGGACTTTGACAAAATTCAACAACCCTTCATGCTAAAAACTCTCAATAAATTAGGTATTGATGTGTCGTATCTCAAAATAATAAGAGCTATTTATGACAAACCCACAGCCAATATCATACTGAATGGGCAAAAACTGGAAGCATTCACTTTGAAAACTGGCACAAGACAGGGATGCCCTCTCTCACCACTTCTATTCAACATAGTGTTGGAAGTTCTGGCCAGGGCAATTAGGCAAGAGAAGGAAATCAAGGGTATTCAATTAGGAAAAAAGGAAGTCAAATTCTCCCTGTTTGCAGATGACGTGATAGTATATCTAGAAAACCTCATTGTCTCAGCCCAAAATCTCCTTAAGCTGATAAGCAACTTCAGCAAAGTCTCAGGATACAAAATCAATGCACAAAAATCACAAGCATTCTTATACATCAATAACAGACAAACAGAGAGCCAAATCATGAGTGAACTCCCATTCACAATTGCTTCAAAGAGAATAAAATACCTAGGAAACCAACTTACAAGGGATGTGAAGGACCTCTTCAAGGAGAAAACTACAAACCACTGCTCAAGGAAATAAAAGAGGATACAAACAAATGGAAGAACATTCCATGCTCATGGGTAGGAAGAATCAATATCATGAAAATGGCCATCCTTCCCAAGGTAATTTACAGATTCAATGCCCTCCCCATGAAGTTACCAATGACTTTCGGCACAGAATTGGAAAAAACTACTTTAAAGTTCATATGGAACCAAAAAAGAGCCCGCATCACCAAGTCAATCCTAAGCCAAAAGAACAAAGCTGGAGGCATCACGCTACCTGACTTCAAACTCTACTACAAGGCTACAGTAACCAAAACAGCATGGTACTGGTACCAAAACAGAGATCTAGATCAATGGAAAAGAACAGAGCCGTCAGAAATAATGGCACATATCTACAACTATCTGATCTTTGACAAACCTGACAAAAACAAGAAATGGAGAAAGGATTCCCTATTTAATAAATGGTGCTGGGAAAACTGGCTAGCCACATGTAGAAAGCTGAAACTGGATCCCGTCCTTACACCTTATACAAAAATCAACTCAAGATGGATTAAAGACTTAAACGTTAGACCTAAAACCATAAGAACCCTAGAAGAAAACCTAGGCAATACCATTCAGGACATAGGCATGGGCAAGGACTTCATGTCTAAAACACCAAAAGCAATGGCAACAAAAGCCAAAATTGACAAATGGGATCTAATTAAACTAAAGAGCTTCTGCACAGCAAAGGAAACTACCATCAGAGTGAACAGGCAACCTACAAAATGGGAGAAAATTTTCGCAACCTACTCATCTGACAAAGGGCTAATATCCAGAATCTACAATGAACTCCAACAAATTTACAAGAAAACACCAAACAACCCCATCAAAAAGTGGGCGAAGGACATGAACAGACACTCCTCCAAAGAAGACATTTATGCAGCCAAAAAACACATGAAAAAATGCTCACCATCACTGCCCATCAGAGAAATGCAAATCAAAACCACAATGAGATACCATCTCACACCAGTTAGAATGGCAATCATTAAAAAGTCAGGAAACAACAGGTGCTGGAGAGGATGTGGAGAAATAGGAACACTTTTACACTGTTGGTGGGACTGTAAACTAGTTCAACCCTTGTGGAAGTCACTGTGGCGATTCCTCAGGGATCTAGAACTAGAAATTCCATTTGACCCAGCCATCCCATTACAGGGTATATACCCAAAGGACTATAAATCATGCTGCTATAAAGACACATGCACACGTATGTTTATTGCGGCATTATACACAATAGCAAAGACTTGGAACCAACACAAATGTCCAACAATGATAGACTGGATTAAGAAAATGTGGCACATATACACCATGGAATACTAGGCAGCCATAAAAAATGATGAGTTCATATCCTTTGTAGGGACATGGATGAAATTGGAAATCATCGTTCTCAGTAAACTATCGCAAGAACAAAAAACCAAACAACACATATTCTCACTCATAGGTGGGAATTGAACAATGAGAAAACATGGATACAAGAAGGGGAACATCACACTTCGGGGACTGTTGTGGGGTGGGGGGAGGGACGAGGGACAGCATTGGGAGATATACCTAATGCTAGATGACGAGTTGGTGGGTGCAGCGCACCAGCATGGCACATGTATACACATGTAGCTTACCTGCACGTTGCGCACATGTACCATAGAGCCTCAAGTATAATAATAATAATAATAATAATGATAAAAATAAAAAAAAATTAAAAAAAAAGAAAGGGATAAATTCCTCGACACATACACTCTCCCATGACTAAACCAGGAAGAAGTTGAATCTCTGAATAGACTAATAACAGGAGCTGAAATTGTGGCAATAATCAATAGCTTACCAACCAAAAAGAGTCCAGGATCAGATGGGTTCACAGCCGAATTCTACCAGAGGTCCAAGGAGGAACTGGAACCATTACTTCAGAAACTATTCCAATCAATAGAAAAAGAGGGAATCCTTCCTAACTCATTTTATGAGGCCAGCATCATGCTGATACCAAAGCTGGGCAGAGACACAATCAAAAAAGAGAATTTTAGACCAATATCCTTGATGAATATTGATGCAAAAATCCTCAATAAATTACTGGCAAACCGAATCCAGCAGCACATCAGACAGCTTATCCACCATGATCAAGTGGGCTTCATCCCTGGGATGCAAGTCTGGTTCAATATACGCAAATCAATAAATGTAATCCAGCATATAAACAGAACCAAAGTCAAAAACCACATGATTATCTCAATACGTGAAGAAAAGGACTTTGACAAAATTCAACAACCCTTCATGCTAAAAACTCTCAATAAATTAGGTATTGATGGGTCGTATCTCAAAATAATAAGAGCTATTTATGACAAACCCACAGCCAATATCATACTGAATGGGCAAAAACTGGAAGCATTCACTTTGAAAACTGGCACAAGACAGGGATGCCCTCTCTCACCACTTCTATTCAACATAGTGTTGGAAGTTCTGGCCAGGGCAATTAGGCAAGAGAAGGAAATCAAGGGTATTCAATTAGGAAAAAAGGAAGTCAAATTCTCCCTGTTTGCAGATGACGTGATAGTATATCTAGAAAACCCCATTGTCTCAGCCCAAAATCTCCTTAAGCTGATAAGCAACTTCAGCAAACTCTCAGGATACAAAATCAATGCACAAAAATCACAAGCATTCTTATACATCAAGAACAGACAAACAGAGAGCCAAATCATGAGTGAACTCCCATTCACAATTGCTTCAAAGAGAATAAAATACCTAGGAAACCAACTTACAAGGGATGTGAAGGACCTCTTCAAGGAGAAAACTACAAACCACTGCTCAAGGAAATAAAAGAGGATACAAACAAATGGAAGAACATTCCATGCTCATGGGTAGGAAGAATCAATATCATGAAAATGGCCATCCTTCCCAAGGTAATTTACAGATTCAATGAACTCCCCATCAAGTTACCAATGACTTTCTGCACAGAATTGGAAAAAACTACTTTAAAGTTCATATGGAACCAAAAAAGAGCCCGCATCACCAAGTCAATCCTAAGCCAAAAGTACAAAGCTGGAGGCATCACGCTACCTGACTTCAAACTATACTACAAGGCTACAGTAACCAAAACAGCATGGTACTGGTACCAAAACAGAGATCTAGATCAATGGGAGAGAACAGAGCCGTCAGAAATAATGCCACATATCTACAACTATCTGATCTTTGACAAACCTGACAAAAACAAGAAATGGAGAAAGGATTCCCTATTTAATAACTGGTGCTGGGAAAACTGGCTAGCCACATGTAGAAAGCTGAAACTGGATCCCTTCCTTACACCTTATACAAAAATCAACTCAAGATGGATTAAAGACTTAAACGTTAGACCTAAAACCATAAAAACCCTAGAAGAAAACCTAGGCAATACCATTCAGGACATAGGCATGGGCAAGGACTTCATGTCTAAAACACCAAAAGCAATGGCAACAAAAGCCAAAATTGACAAATGGGATCTAATTAAACTAAAGAGCTTCTGCACAGCAAAGGAAACTACCATCAGAGTGAACAGGCAACCTACAAAATGGGAGAAAATTTTCGCAACCTACTCATCTGACAAAGGGCTAATATCCAGAATCTAAAATGAACACCAACAAATTTACAAGAAAACACCAAACAAACCCATCAAAAAGTGGGCGAAGGACATGAACAGACACTCCTCCAAAGAAGACATTTATGCAGCCAAAAAACACATGAAAAAACGCTCACCATCACTGGCCATCAGAGAAATGCAAATCAAAACCACAATGAGATACCATCTCACACCAGTTAGAATGGCAATCATTAAAAAGTCAGGAAACAACAGGTGCTGGAGAGGATGTGGAGAAATAGGAACACTTTTACACTGTTGGTGGGACTGTAAACTAGTTCAACCCTTGTGGAAGTCACTGTGGCGATTTCTCAGGGATCTAGAACTAGAAATTCCATTTGACCCAGCCATCCCATTACTGGGTATATACCCAAAGGACTATAAATCATGCTGCTATAAAGACACATGCACACGTATGTTTATTGCGGCATTATACACAATAGCAAAGACTTGGAACCAACCCAAATGTCCAACAATGATAGACTGGATTAAGAAAATGTGGCACATATACACCATGGAATACTAGGCAGCCATAAAAAATGATGAGTTCATATCCTTTGTAGGGACATGGATGAAATTGGAAATCATCGTTCTCAGTAAACTATCGCAGGAACAAAAAACCAAACACCACATATTCTCACTCATAGGTGGGAATTGAACAATGAGAAAACATGGATACAAGAAGGGGAACATCACACTTCGGGGACTGTTGTGGGGTGGGGGGAGGGGCGAGGGACAGCATTGGGAGATATACCTAATGCTAGATGACGAGTTGGTGGGTGCAGCGCACCAGCATCGCACATGTATACACATGTAGCTTACCTGCACGTTGCGTACATGTACCATAGAGCCTCAAGTATAATAATAATAATAATAATAATGATAAAAAGAAAAAAAAATTAAAAAAAAAAGAAAGGGATAAATTCCTCGACACATACACTCTCCCATGACTAAACCAGGAAGAAGTTGAATCTCTGAATAGACTAATAACAGGAGCTGAAATTGTGGCAATAATCAATAGCTTACCAACCAAAAAGAGTCCAGGATCAGATGGGTTCACAGCCGAATTCTACCAGAGGTCCCAGGAGGAACTGGAACCATTACTTCAGAAACTATTCCAATCAATAGAAAAAGAGGGAATCCTTCCTAACTCATTTTATGAGGCCAGCATCATGCTGATACCAAAGCTGGGCAGAGACACAATCAAAAAAGAGAATTTTAGACCAACATCCTTGATGAATATTGATGCAAAAATCCTCAATAAATTACTGGCAAACCGAATCCAGCCGCACATCAGGCAGCTTATCCGCCATGATCAAGTGGGCTTCATCCCTGGGATGCAAGTCTGGTTCAATATACGCAAATCAATAAATGTAATCCAGCATATAAACAGAACCAAAGTCAAAAACCACATGATTATCTCAATACGTGAAGAAAAGGACTTTGACAAAATTCAACAACCCTTCATGCTAAAAACTCTCAATAAATTAGGTATTGATGTGTCGTATCTCAAAATAATAAGAGCTATTTATGACAAACCCACAGCCAATATCATACTGAATGGGCAAAAACTGGAAGCATTCACTTTGAAAACTGGCACAAGACAGGGATGCCCTCTCTCACCACTTCTATTCAACATAGTGTTGGAAGTTCTGGCCAGGGCAATTAGGCAAGAGAAGGAAATCAAGTGTATTCAATTAGGAAAAAAGGAAGTCAAATTCTCCCTGTTTGCAGATGACGTGATAGTATATCTAGAAAACCTCATTGTCTCAGCCCAAAATCTCCTTAAGCTGATAAGCAACTTCAGCAAAGTCTCAGGATACAAAATCAATGCACAAAATTCACAAGCATTCTTATACATCAATAACAGACAAACAGAGAGCCAAATCATGAGTGAACTCCCATTCACAATTGCTTCAAAGAGAATAAAATACCTAGGAAACCAACTTACAAGGGATGTGAAGGACCTCTTCAAGGAGAAAACTACAAACCACTGCTTAAGGAAATAAAAGAGGATACAAACAAATGGAAGAACATTCCATGCTCATGGGTAGGAAGAATCAATATCATGAAAATGGCCATCCTTCCCAAGGTAATTTACAGATTCAATGCCCTCCCCATCAAGTTACCAATGACTTTCTGCACAGAATTGGAAAAAACTACTTTAAAGTTCATATGGAACCAAAAAAGAGCCCGCATCACCAAGTCAATCCTAAGCCAAAAGAACAAAGCTGGAGGCATCACGCTACCTGACTTCAAACTCTACTACAAGGCTACAGTAACCAAAACAGCATGGTACTGGTACCAAAACAGAGATCTAGATCAATGGAACAGAACAGAGCCGTCAGAAATAATGCCACCTATCTACAACTATCTGATCTTTGACAAACCTGACAAAAACAAGAAATGGAGAAAGGATTCCCTATTTAATAAATGGTGCTGGGAAAACTGGCTAGCCACATGTAGAAAGCTGAAACTGGATCCCGTCCTTACACCTTATACAAAAATCAACTCAAGATGGATTAAAGACTTAAACGTTAGACCTAAAACCATAAAAACCCTAGAAGAAAACCTAGGCAATACCATTCAGGACATAGGCATGGGCAAGGACTTCATGTCTAAAACACCAAAAGCAATGGCAACAAAAGCCAAAATTGACAAATGGGATCTAATTAACCTAAAGAGCTTCTGCACAGCAAAGGAAACTACCATCAGAGTGAACAGGCAACCTACAAAATGGGAGAAAATTTTCGCAACCTACTCATCTGACAAAGGGCTAATATCCAGAATCTACAATGAACACCAACAAATTTACAAGAAAACACCAAACAACCCCATCAAAAAGTGGGCGAAGGACATGAACAGACACTCCTCCAAAGAAGACATTTATGCAGCCAAAAAACACATGAAAAAATGCTCACCATCACTGGCCATCAGAGAAATGCAAATCAAAACCACAATGAGATACCATCTCACACCAGTTAGAATGGCAATCATTAAAAAGTCAGGAAACAACAGGTGCTGGAGAGGATGTGGAGAAATAGGAACACTTTTACACTGTTGGTGGGACTGTAAACTAGTTCAACCCTTGTGGAAGTCACTGTGGCGATTCCTCAGGGATCTAGAACTAGAAATTCCATTTGACCCAGCCATCCCATTACTGGGTATATACCCAAAGGACTATAAATCATGCTGCTATAAAGACACATGCACGCGTATGTTTATTGCGGCATTATACACAATAGCAAAGACTTGGAACCAACCCAAATGTCCAACAATGATAGACTGGATTAAGAAAATGTGGCACATATACACCATGGAATACTAGGCAGCCATAAAAAATGATGAGTTCATATCCTTTGTAGGGACATGGATGAAATTGGAAATCATCGTTCTCAGTAAACTATCGCAAGAACAAAAAACCAAACACCACATATTCTCACTCATAGGTGGGAATTGAACAATGAGAAAACATGGATACAAGAAGGGGAACATCACACTTCGGGGACTGTTGTGGGGTGGGGGGAGGGGCGAGGGACAGCATTGGGAGATATACCTAATGCTAGATGACGAGTTGGTGGGTGCAGCGCACCAGCATGGCACATGTATACACATGTAGCTTACCTGCACGTTGCGCACATGTACCATAGAGCCTCAAGTATAATAATTATAATAATAATAATGATAAAAAGAAAAAAAAATTAAAAAAAAAGAAAGGGATAAATTCCTCGACACATACACTCTCCCATGACTAAACCAGTAAGAAGTTGAATCTCTGAATAGACTAAAAACAGGAGCTGAAATTGTGGCAATAATCAATAGCTTACCAACCAAAAAGAGTCCAGGATCAGATGGGTTCACAGCCGAATTCTACCAGAGGTCCAAGGAGGAACTGGAACCATTACTTCAGAAACTATTCCAATCAATAGAAAAAGAGGGAATCCTTCCTAACTCATTTTATGAGGCCAGCATCATGCTGATACCAAAGCTGGGCAGAGACACAATCAAAAAAGAGAATTTTAGACCAATATCCTTGATGAGTATTGATGCAAAAATCCTCAATAAATTACTGGCAAACCGAATCCAGCCGCACATCAGACAGCTTATCCACCATGATCAAGTGCGCTTCATCCCTGGGATGCAAGTCTGGTTCAATATACGCAAATCAATAAATGTAATCCAGCATATAAACAGAACCAAAGTCAAAAACCACATGATTATCTCAATACGTGAAGAAAAGGACTTTGACAAAATTCAACAACCCTTCATGCTAAAAACTCTCAATAAATTAGGTATTGATGGGTCGTATCTCAAAATAATAAGAGCTATTTATGACAAACCCACAGCCAATATCATACTGAATGGGCAAAAACTGGAAGCATTCACTTTGAAAACTGGCACAAGACAGGGATGCCCTCTCTCACCACTTCTATTCAACATAGTGTTGGAAGTTCTGGCCAGGGCAATTAGGCAAGAGAAGGAAATCAAGGGTATTCAATTAGGAAAAAAGGAAGTCAAATTCTCCCTGTTTGCAGATGACGTGATAGTATATCTAGAAAACCCCATTGTCTCAGCCCAAAATCTCCTTAAGCTGATAAGCAACTTCAGCAAACTCTCAGGATACAAAATCAATGCACAAAAATCACAAGCATTCTTATACATCAAGAACAGACAAACAGAGAGCCAAATCATGAGTGAACTCCCATTCACAATTGCTTCAAAGAGAATAAAATACCTAGGAAACCAACTTACAAGGGATGTGAAGGACCTCTTCAAGGAGAAAACTACAAACCACTGCTCAAGGAAATAAAAGAGGATACAAACAAATGGAAGAACATTCCATGCTCATGGGTAGGAAGAATCAATATCATGAAAATGGCCATCCTTCCCAAGGTAATTTACAGATTCAATGAACTCCCCATCAAGTTACCAATTACTTTCTGCACAGAATTGGAAAAAACTACTTTAAAGTTCATATGGAACCAAAAAAGAGCCCGCATCACCAAGTCAATCCTAAGCCAAAAGGACAAAGCTGGAGGCATCACGCTACCTGACTTCAAACTCTACTACAAGGCTACAGTAACCAAAACAGCATGGTACTGGTACCAAAACAGAGATCTAGATCAATGGAACAGAACAGAGCCGTCAGAAATAATGCCACCTATCTACAACTATCTGATCTTTGACAAACCTGACAAAAACAAGAAATGGAGAAAAGATTCCCTATTTAATAAATGGTGCTGGGAAAACTGGCTAGCCACATGTAGAAAGCTGAAACTGGATCCCGTCCTTACACCTTATACAAAAATCAACTCAAGATGGATTAAAGACTTAAACGTTAGACCTAAAACCATAAAAACCCTAGAAGAAAACCTAGGCAATACCATTCAGGACATAGGCATGGGCAAGGACTTCATGTCTAAAACACCAAAAGCAATGGCAACAAAAGCCAAAATTGACAAATGGGATCTAATTAACCTAAAGAGCTTCTGCACAGCAAAGGAAACTACCATCAGAGTGAACAGGCAACCTACAAAATGGGAGAAAATTTTCGCAACCTACTCATCTGACAAAGGGCTAATATCCAGAATCTACAATGAACTCCAACAAATTTACAAGAAAACACCAAACAACCCCATCAAAAAGTGGGCGAAGGACATGAACAGACACTCCTCCAAAGAAGACATTTATGCAGCCAAAAAACACATGAAAAAATGCTCACCATCACTGGCCATCAGAGAAATGCAAATCAAAACCACAATGAGATACCATCTCACACCAGTTAGAACGGCAATCATTCAAAAGTCAGGAAACAACAGGTGCTGGAGAGGATGTGGAGAAATAGGAACACTTTTACACTGTTGGTGGGACTGTAAACTAGTTCAACCCTTGTGGAAGTCACTGTGGCGATTCCTCAGGGATCTAGAACTAGAAATTCCATTTGACCCAGCCATCCCATTACTGGGTATATACCCAAAGGACTATAAATCATGCTGCTATAAAGACACATGCACACGTATGTTTATTGCGGCATTATACACAATAACAAAGACTTGGAACCAACCCAAATGTCCAACAATGATAGACTGGATTAAGAAAATGTGGCACATATACACCATGGAATACTAGGCAGCCATAAAAAATGATGAGTTCATATCCTTTGTAGGGACATGGATGAAATTGGAAATCATCGTTCTCAGTAAACTATCGCAGGAACAAAAAACCAAACACCACATATTCTCACTCATAAGTGGGAATTGAACAATGAGAAAACATGGATACAAGAAGGGGAACATCACACTTCGGGGACTGTTGTGGGGTGGGGGGAGGGGCGAGGGACAGCATTGGGAGATATACCTAATGCTAGATGACGAGTTGGTGGGTGCAGCGCACCAGCATCGCACATGTATACACATGTAGCTTACCTGCACGTTGCGTACATGTACCATAGAGCCTCAAGTATAATAATAATAATAATAATAATGATAAAAAGAAAAAAAAATTAAAAAAAAAGAAAGGGATAAATTCCTCGACACATACACTCTCCCATGACTAAACCAGGAAGAAGTTGAATCTCTGAATAGACTAATAACAGGAGCTGAAATTGTGGCAATAATCAATAGCTTACCAACCAAAAAGAGTCCAGGATCAGATGGGTTCACAGCCGAATTCTACCAGAGGTCCAAGGAGGAACTGGAACCATTACTTCAGAAACTATTCCAATCAATAGAAAAAGAGGGAATCCTTCCTAACTCATTTTATGAGGCCAGCATCATGCTGATACCAAAGCTGGGCAGAGACACAATCAAAAAAGAGAATTTTAGACCAATATCCTTGATGAATATTGATGCAAAAATCCTCAATAAATTACTGGCAAACCGAATCCAGCCGCACATCAGGCAGCTTATCCACCATGATCAAGTGGGCTTCATCCCTGGGATGCAAGTCTGGTTCAATATACGCAAATCAATAAATGTAATCCAGCATATAAACAGAACCAAAGTCAAAAACCACATGATTATCTCAATACGTGAAGAAAAGGACTTTGACAAAATTCAACAACCCTTCATGCTAAAAACTCTCAATAAATTAGGTATTGATGGGTCATATCTCAAAATAATAAGAGCTATTTATGACAAACCCACAGCCAATATCATACTGAATGGGCAAAAACTGGAAGCATTCACTTTGAAAACTGGCACAAGACAGGGATGCCCTCTCTCACCACTTCTATTCAACATAGTGTTGGAAGTTCTGGCCAGGGCAATTAGGCAAGAGAAGGAAATCAAGGGTATTCAATTAGGAAAAAAGGAAGTCAAATTCTCCCTGTTTGCAGATGACGTGATAGTATATCTAGAAAACCCCATTGTCTCAGCCCAAAATCTCCTTAAGCTGATAAGCAACTTCAGCAAAGTCTCAGGATACAAAATCAATGGACAAAAATCACAAGCATTCTTATACATCAATAACAGACAAACAGAGAGCCAAATCATGAGTGAACTCCCATTCACAATTGCTTCAAAGAGAATAAAATACCTAGGAATCCAACTTACAAGGGATGTGAAGGACCTCTTCAAGGAGAAAACTACAAACCACTGCTCAAGGAAATAAAAGAGGAGACAAACAAATGGAAGAACATTCCATGCTCATGGGTAGGAAGAATCAATATCATGAAAATGGCCATCCTTCCCAAGGTAATTTACAGATTCAATGCCCTCCCCATCAAGTTACCAATGACTTTCTGCACAGAATTGGAAAAAACAACTTTAAAGTTCATATGGAACCAAAAAAGAGCCCGCATCACCTAGTCAATCCTAAGCCAAAAGAACAAAGCTGGAGGCATCACGCTACCTGACTTCAAAGTCTACTACAAGGCTACAGTAACCAAAACAGCATGGTACTGGTACCAAAACAGAGATCTAGATCAATGGAACAGAACAGAGCCGTCAGAAATAATGCCACCTATCTACAACTATCTGATCTTTGACAAACCTGACAAAAACAAGAAATGGAGAAAGGATTCCCTATTTAATAAATGGTGCTGGAAAAACTGGCTAGCCACATGTAGAAAGCTGAAACTGGATCCCGTCCTTACAACTTATACAAAAATCAACTCAAGATGGATTAAAGACTTAAACGTTAGACCTAAAACCATAAAAACCCTAGAAGAAAACCTAGGCAATACCATTCAGGACATAGGCATGGGCAAGGACTTCATGTCTAAAACACCAAAAGCAATGGCAACAAAAGCCAAAATTGACAAATGGGATCTAATTAACCTAAAGAGCTTCTGCACAGCAAAGGAAACTACCATCAGAGTGAACAGGCAACCTACAAAATGGGAGAAAATTTTCGCAACCTACTCATCTGACAAAGGGCTAATATCCAGAATCTACAATGAACTCCAACAAATTTACAAGAAAACACCAAACAACCCCATCAAAAAGTGGGCGAAGGACATGAACAGACACTCCTCCAAAGAAGACATTTATGCAGCCAAAAAACACATGAAAAAATGCTCACCATCACTGGCCATCAGAGAAATGCAAATCAAAACCACAATGAGATACCATCTCACACCAGTTAGAATGGCAATCATTAAAAAGTCAGGAAACAACAGGTGCTGGAGAGGATGTGGAGAAATAGGAACACTTTTACACTGTTGGTGGGACTGTAAACTAGTTCAACCCTTGTGGAAGTCACTGTGGCGATTCCTCAGGGATCTAGAACTA